>NC_088308.1:18889924-19192954 GCF_910592395.1 Lineus longissimus | reverse complement strand
TGGCTCAAGTACGTATAAATAAAACCATGCTCAAAATACCATAACTTCAGTTAAGAAGTGCAATTGTGAAAACAATGTTTCATGAAATGAAGTAAGAAAAAGCTTTGTTGATCTGAACTATGCTTTGGAATGATTATACAACCAATATAATATTCAATTACCCAATTTTCACCCAGTCAATTCGTTTTCAACAAACGCACGCCAATTTTATTCAGTAAGCCAACTTTACATAATATCTTCATCTGATAATCTCAAAGTTCCCAAATCTACCCAAAGATGGAATCAACATTTAGTTGAAAATGCATGATCATCCTTCACACCGAGTCCAACCAATCTGCAATAGGATACCGGCAAAACTACGGCCCCCTTGGCGCTCATTGTCACTAGGGTACTGCATTTTGAGGCATACACTAGCAAAAATCAGCGCCACTTATTGGGAAGCCAATACCTACAATGAGTGGCGATGAGTACATGTATAAAACCCACAAAACGGCAATTCAAATCATTGCCTGCCAGAGCCACCCAACTTGTGATAAACACAAGCACATTGTCCAGTTTCAAATGATACAGTCCTTTATTTACGTGGTCCTTGATTCTCTTTATTTCTGGCCATTGATCGTAAAATATTTGAAGCGGGTCCCGCATTTCCTTGTTGTGAATTCTGGGATTCTAACATATTTTTCACAAGATTTGCATCAACGTTTACGGGTCGGAAATCGTCGTCGATTTGGTCTATGTCGTCGAAATCTTCCGTATCTGCAACTGGTGCACTGCCCTTCGCCTGAAACGGATTGTGATTTTTAGTTTCTCGGAAAAAAACATGCGAGCATTTTCGAAAATCTTCATCAGGATTACCAAATGGAAGTTGAAATACCAGTTGAAGAGCTTTCATTGCAATATAATATGGCCTAAAAGTTTTTGTTGAAATGCTGATACTGATACTGAGCAAAAACTTTGAATATTACACCGACCTCTAAAAAACCTAAATGTAGAACATAATTACGGAGATATACCTTATTTTTCTTCCTTGGGGGAGCTGCAGGTCTACTGGAGGATGCCTCTCGTTCAAAACTTTTCCCAACCTCTGTCTTAGCTAATTCTCTGTCCATTTGCTCCATGTATTTCTGCATTTGTGCAGGGTCCTTGGACTTTGGCCTTCGTTTCTTACCACTTGCTGCGTTGATCATGGCGTCTAAGTCATTATCGTCGTCGGATCCATACTCACTCATATCTGAGTCACTGTTACTGGGGTCTTCAAATTCTACAAGAAATGATTAATAAATTCATGATGAAAATGCTCATAAAAATGCCATACTGTTAGAGAAAGTCTCAATTTCTGGCAACAATTGTCCTAAATGTCAAAGCTAAAAATAGTCTTCAGGCTCAAGAATGACAAAAACGAAAAAGATACGAAATTGTCACTTGCAACCCAGGACTCCGTAATCCCTTGACAACTGTTTCTATAGAAACCGATTTTGACAACAAAAGGGCATCTTAGATGCATAGAGCTAAAGTACATGTACATGTAGTAAAACAAAAACTGTTTTTCTTGTATAGACAGCATCATGTGATGCACAAGCGTTGTAACGCACACGGATTATCAAACAGAATAAGTGAAGCGTCATTGCTTTTGAGGGGTTTTAAACTGCGTCATGATACGTATCACTGCGCTTTCTATCAGCGGTTAATCTGACTTTCACTCGATAGTGAAAACATTTGATATGCACAAGGTTACACTCCACTTTTGTGAAATTTTTTGTCAAAGGCAAACCTGTCACGGTACTAGCGATGGGATGGGACATGCACCTGATGACGAAATGCATAATCATTCTGAGGAGAGCATAAATAATTACCCACCGAACATTTTCTGCATAGCATGAATAAATCCTCCTGCGCCAAACTTGATATCGCCCTCCTCCTGGTCGGGGAACTCAGCTCCCTCATGACTCGACCTCTTGTCAATAAACGATTTCATATTACTAGCCATCTCGTCGTACTGGTCTGCTGTGGCGCTACAAGTGCTGATTGTGCTCATTCTCTTCGAGAGAATATCGTCGAGGCTGTCTACGGTCACGTTGATCCAACTATCATCTGAAAATATAGAAATTTGAACAAGTTGAGCGGAAGTCAAGTAAACTATTGCAACGTCTTCCAAGTCATTCAAATCAAGTTCGCCAAAAAGCTATATGGCGCTGGAGTAGAATAGATACAATCCTTTCCTGATGAGCCCCTCATGCAGTGGAGATAAGATCAGCCTTGGAGTACAACATCACAGAATCAAGAGATCGACCCCTTGTCCGCGAAGTTATGTCCGCCACCAGAGGCATCCATCTGGTCACAGGAAAATTTACCATTATACCATTCCATTGCACCTGTGACCACCATGAACAACTGGAAGAAATTGGACAAGTTCCCTGCAAGTCCAACAAGTTTGTGATCTTACAGCATTAAATGGAATTAAATTATCCACTGCTCAGTTCACATAGCAACAATACATCGGATATCACTATTGTTCTCAAGATGCGAGAACTATAATTAATTGGCCAGACAAATATTTTGTTGCAATTTGCATGTAAAACGAAATCGAAATGAACGTGGGAATGATCGGTCAATATTTGAAATGGCTTGGTTTCAGTTACATCAGAAAGGACGGCAGAATTATCATATATGCTGTGTTGTTAACTTTGCAAGGATATTTCTGCAAGATATGGTTGCCAGACAAATATTGGGAGCAATTGGCATGAAAAGCGAAATTGACCTCGAACTGATAGGCCAATATGCGAGCAAGAAAGTTCTTGTTTATAACTGAATGAGTCAAACCAAAGTGAAAGGGCACCATGGGAAATATAAGAAATGATGGCAGAGGAACTTCCTTGATTTGCATAAAGAACGGTGACATCATTTGCATGGAATGAATAACATTCCGTTCAAGTTGAAACTTGTCAAAGACACCAATGGCTCATCCATCATAAATTTGAGTTATGCTGCAATGCATTCCAGAACTCGGGAGACTTAACCTTGAAGACTGATGGAGGGACCGTTGAAAGTGTTGCTGCAGCAGGACAAGTCTTGGTAGTAAGACATGTCCTGTTTGCGGTGTCTGATCATATGAGGACAAAGACACAACCAGAATATCTGGATGGACAAGATCACTTTAAATCCATGATACACATGTACTGCATGAAAAAACATGCACTTAAAGCAAACCTACAGACTCTTTCAATGTGGATGACTTTGACACTAACTCATCCAATAATATTGTGTGTGGATTATACTGTTGAACATGACTATACATCAGACTCAAAAGTGCAAGTTCACTATAACACAAATTACCAGCACTCAACAGGTTTTCACAACAGAATTATCAATATCATGAAGTACTAATAATGCGCATGCAATACTCTTTTTCACAGCTCACATGGGGAGCCTGAACACCATCAGTAAGAGAATAGTACATGCACTTCAGAGAATTTCGATGAGGACACTTTTGCCAAGAAAATATCACAAGAGCCGAACAATGAAGTATTAGTGCTAACAGAATGACAGCTGCTGCAAACTGTTAGATAAGATTGGGCTAATATCGGCAGAAACCAAACAGAGTCGCTTTACCTGCCCTGCATTGCTGATGTACACATGTAGGTTCCATCTCCAGCCCGACATGAGGACTGGAGGGAGACAGCGACGTACCAGAACTATTAACAAGTGCAAATTTTGGGACAAATAGATGAAAATGAATAGATGAAAATGATGCATAGTCCCTCTTCACACATGTCACATATTTCAGGACAATACCATGGAGACTGAGAGTCGAACCTGCGACCTCCTGGTTATGAGCCCGGAACTCTGACCACTAGCCACTGACCTCTCCAACAGCTATTTACTGGACAAACTTCAGGCATAATTTAACAAAAAGAACATGAAAGCCAGAAAACAATGTACAGTGGAACCTCCCTTAGCGGACACCTCTCTATTAAGGACAACCTCTCTATTAAGGACACTAGTTTTAGTTTTAGTTCCCAAAGCGGTTGTTCCATTCATTTTGACCTCTCTAATCAGGACACCACTCTATTAAGGACAGCACTTGTCAGTCCCAAGGGTGTCCTTAATAGAGAGGTTCTACTGTAATTCTATCAGTAGGACTAGCATAAACTCACCTCCTAGCAGCCTGGTTCACCTCAAAATAACCCAGGCCCTACCTGGAAGTCTCATTTAAAGTCAGGTGTACCATAACACACAAAGAGGCCAAACCTCTTTATCAACCCAAATGATACTTGGGACACCATCACATAAAGTAGTGGCTGGATTAATAATTCAATCAAAATGAGAACCAATCCAAATAATTGAACATAACAAGTCATTTCAAGTGGTCATAAAAACTGGATTGGTTTTTGATTTTGATAAGCATAAAAGAGGCTTAATGTTGGGGTTTTGCCACTGCATGTATTTGCATGACAGGATAAGTATTACTCACATGCGGAATGTACTTGCACTTAACCAGGAACTGGCATCAATCAACCCGATAGTGAGAGAACAGTTTAAAAAAATATTTCTGTATTGATAATTAGTCACACCTGCGAAGGGCGGGTCCGGACAAAGGCTTTGGACATTGGGCCAGTTTTATCATTGACAGACAGAATGAAATATTTGGACTTGGGGAGAGGGGGTCACATATTTGCCCAAATAGCACTTTCATGGTGCAACGATATCAACAACAGATTATTAATGTAATCAATACGAACACCAGACATACTGGCTCACTCAGTATCAATGCCACGTCGAGATTTATTTGTAAAGCGAGATTGATTTTTTTGAAAGTTTTGTTGCCATCTCAACGTTACAATAAACGTCTTCCTCAAGTGTTTATTTCGTATTCGTAGTGTAACTCCCGGGCTCCCATTGGTTGGTTGACCTCAAGAGGATGAGTATCAATGGACACTATGGTTGAAGCACTGGCCATCCTCAAATTGCTAGTCTGGCTTCAGAACTCATATCATCAGACAGGCAAGCTTGCTGCTGATCATGGTAAGATTTGAGAAGAAAGCCCGATAGTGAGGAGATTTCCCTGCTCTGCAAATGACCCCAAGGGTTCTTTTGGATTTGTTTTTAAACCAATTGGGCAGAATTGGTGAAAAGAAATGTGTTCAGATGGGGGCTCGAACCAATGCGACAACACTGATCAACAATTGGCTGTTAAAGTCCCTTAACCACTCAACCACAGGGCTCGGAGGAACTCTGACACATAAATCTGTCCAGCAGTGCAATAAATTTTTTAAGATTGACAACCGCTACATATGCATGATATTCGAATCCAGGGAACCTGACAGAACGAGCAAAGCCAAGGCACGTCTCTCTGAGGTTCATGCAGTTCTCTCCATCATAAAGGTTACCGTCACATCATGCTCAGTCGCATTTTCTCCGAATATTTTATCATTCTAGGCAAAATTGCAATGTGTCATGCATTCTGTATGCATGTCCATGCATTTGACATCAATGAGTGAGTCAGAGTCTGGCATTGATTTCTAAACAGTGGAGGGAGAATAACATACAGCACAACTATTTATAGTCCAATAGCAAACAAAATACCCTAAAGCAATAGAATTGACCTTTTCACTTGAGATTTATAAAACTGGCAAAGAGCCCTCTTGCAAAAACTACCAAAATGTGGGGCTTGCAAAACTAAAGAGCCGATTTAGAGATTAATATGTCCACTCTTCACTTTAAAGGCCATGCTAATGCACCGAGTGACAGGTTCATCATCTAAGAGTATAGATTAAAAACGATTGATATCTTTGGGTGGAAAGTTAGTTGACTTGTTCAAGGGCACAGGAATGGAAGCTGAACCTTTGTCATTCCGGTATTCAACGATAGTGACCTGATTGCGAGACGTGCATCAGGAAAGCAGCCAAGGAAAGAAAATGTAGCCTTTAAAATTACATCATATCGGCCTACCGTAGGTAAGTCCACAACATTCCCTAACAAATCAAAGCAAAATGTCAAGTACTTACACAGTGGACAATTCCAAACCAAGTCGAACACTTATATGTAGCTTGTTTTCGTCAACATCGGGCAATCAACGATAATCATAGACCTGTTCTGCCGTTTATTCCAACAATTTTTATAAATGCACTGCGTGAATGAATAGGATGAATAGGATAGGCCTACTGTACACTGAAAGCCTATGATGACTAGACTAGGCCTACCCACAGAATATCCACAGCATGAAATCATGAGGAAACTATTTCTACACCTACCTACACAAAATCGTATACGAATCCAAACAAATGTAGTATCTCATACACTTCCAGAAGACCCAATGTGACAGATATCGTTCAACTGCTAAGCCGTCTGCTCACAGCTCAGACGTACACAATGATTGGTTGAACTTTCCAATAGGGTACGCAGAATGAAAAACAAATATCCTCGAACCAGCAGGCAGTGTGTCGACTTGGTTTACTAACCTACTCCGAGACAATTATCTCACGCTATTGTGCTGTGATGTCACAGATGTGTTGACAGTGTTGAGAAGTACATTTAAAGAAGTGCCACCCACACAAATCCCCATCTATGAGAAAGAGGAACTCTGGCCACTGTGAAATTTCACAGGCATTGTTGATTAGATATCATTGACTGCTCTAGTTAGAAGCTATTTATCTTATGAAATGATTGTGCTATGATGTCAGGGGTGTGCTGTGAGGAGAAACAAGGAAATACCACACCCACACAGTCTCAAAGGCCCCTTTCTGAGGACATTTTAACAGGGAATCTACCGGCTGGTATTAAGCAATGATAGCAATGGAAATGACAACCTCCAAATCAAGGCCAATGGAAGAGAAATATTGCACCAGTTCAGGGGGCATATAGACCTAACAGACCTGTGGAAAGCCCAAATTGAAACTGGTCCAACTCACCATCTTCACGAGGTAGATTCTTCTCCTCCCGCCTCATCACTTCCACATCATACTGTACAGTTGAAATGAGATTCATCAGCTGTTGGCTTGGCTCTGGCCAGGACCTGATTGGCAAACAAGTAGAAAGGATGGTCGATATTTGTAGGATGGCAGATCGACACATTTGTTGTGTTAAGTGTTGATGATTTGACACTTTTTGACAAAATATCTAAGAACTGGGATATTATGAGGAAAATCAATGTAAGCAAAACTTTCTAAGTTTTGAGAAAACTATCATCAACAATTACTTCTCTGTGTTCTACCTGTACATGGTCATTGCACCACAAGGGCTTATGTTCTTTCTTGGATGTAAAGGAAGACATAACGACCTACCCTTCTTGACTTGCCAACATCTCTTGATAATACTTTGCCGCTTTGTCGTATAGTTCTCGATATAATTTGGATCCTTCCAATTGGCCCTGAAATACACAAGAAGATAATATTCAAGTACCAGTACAGTAGAACCTCCCTGATAAGGACATCTTCGACGTGCTGTTCTTAATGAGAGATCAAATTGAATGGATAACACTAGCCTGGGACCAAAACTAGGTGTCCAAATCCAAAAGAAGAGGACATTTTGAGAAAGATATTCACTCCTGATGAAGAATTCTAAACAATTACGATAATTCATCATACACATCACCATGGCTTATAGCTGCAGAAATACGTACAAAATATTAATGAAGTCGGCCAACACTGAATATGCCCAGCAAATTTTCCAAGCTCCTTTGCGATTGGAGATAAGGCCTAATTTCTGTCGGTGTGGTAAGAACAGTTTGACGTCTGCTGTGAATATGATTGATGGTGCAGATCTGGGTTTATTTTATTGGTTGCCAAGACACACCAGCTGCACTTCAGGGTGTACAAGAATTTCATATTTATTCTTGGACCTGACTAAACATGATGTCATGGGTCCCACCTATTGTCATATATGTATTCATGCAAACGGATTCAAAGCAGAACAGGTGGTCCATCTATTTTGAGTCACTGAAACTAAAGAGCAAGGCAGTCAAGGTACAGAACAGCTCATGAGATCAGATGTGAAGAATTTTTTTCCCCGCTCAAGCCTGGACAGTCCCAGTATAGATGTATTGTCTAAAACTTAGTCATCAAAAGGGGTCAATAGTGCAATAAGAGGTCAAATATGTTGATGGAAGATTCAGTTTCATGTTTGAATTAAGCAACATATGATAGTAAGGTAGTTAACTCCAAGTCCAATTGATAATGGTCTGAAACTGTTTGTCTTATTCTCAGACCAAGGGATTTCTAATAAGTAATACCACAAGGAATTCCCTTTGTTCAAATGGACCCTGTCACTCACAGTGTGGACACTGCACATCATATTCTATTCTATCAGTGAGGCAAAGAAGAGTTTAGCCAATAATACCAAAATGCTCAGGGCAGATCGAGGGTTCTGAGAACGAGGGGGCAGCTCAGAAGAAAAGGGGATACCAAGGTGTCTTATACCTCAATTTCCCAAAAATCATGATCAATTTCTCAGAATTTTCTCAAACAGAAAGCCCAGCACCCTGTAATATGGAGCATGTAGCCCTTTTTGGACAGTTTCTAATGCATATTCAATTGAAACCTGTCCCTTTTCATGGAAGATAAACAATTAACAGAGCAGACGTCAATGCAATAGTGCATCTCCCTCATGTTTAAACAATGGCCATCCATACGTAACGTCAGACAGCAGACGCCGCCATCTAATAGATTATCCAATATGAAAGAAACATCAATAATCTGCCCTGATCGTATTAACAGTGCACCGGTACACTGTCCAGTTGCAGCGTGACATAAATTAAGACAAAAGGGTGTGGGAGGACACATCTTGACATTCATTGGCAAATCTTGAAAAATCGGAAGAAAAATTTGCATCAAAATTTGACAACAGTTTCTACATCCAAATACTCACTGGGCTATTCGATAGGATTACCAATGGACGTTTCAGGACATACGAGCTGCAATTATTCCAGTATCTACCCAGCCAGACAGGATCTCTGGACTGAATGACTCATGTCATACAGTGCTGCCATCTAGTTGCTTTCAAACAAACTGATGACATGATCTCATCGGAGTTGGCTCAAAGCAGCAATAATATGATTACTCATTGTACTCACTATTATACTTGTTACATGGGCATAGCTAGCAGGGTTGGGGGGGGAGGGGGCGTCCCAAATAAATGGGGTTTGGGGCTGAAGAATTTCAAAGAGTGATTGGTTCTGAGGGTTCCAGTTCCAACACAGGTCAGGTTTTACAATTGGAATCTATTAGATTTGCCATTTGTACAGTAAGTGAGTCCTAACTTGCATTTTTGACTGCAAATCCCTCATAGGCCTGCAACCGACTTCTTTTTACTGGCCTTAACAGGTTATCTTTGGGTCAACTGACATGTACTTCAAGACCCAAGCTCACAGTACAAGACAACGAACAGCTGCATGGTATCAATGACGAATGGCTTTATATAGAAAATGATTAATCAAGGTATCACCAGTAGTACCTTTAATGTTTACCCTCATATTGGACTTCACATCGTTCAGGTGACTGGTGTGTGCATAATAGTAACAGTTACAGGCTGTTATAAATGCACTGAATGCATACTGTGTGCTTAGCTGCAGTCATGATGGTCAAAAAAAGCCCAAAAAAGGAAAACAGGCTGTGTCCCAAATGTTGTAATTGAGAGGCCTGGAAAAAATATCATAAGAATCAACTGACCTTAAAATATCCCTTGTCTTGGAGCGCTCTGAGGTATCTTTGCCATCGGGCAGTCGGAGGTCTTGACTGACTACTGACGCCCGGCCGACCTACACATTGGGCACACATCATTTCAAAACCATGCGCCTGGAAGAAAAAGATAAAATCAGCCTGTGATTTGGTTTTGGAAATTTCTCCTAAGAGAATTCTACTTTAATATCACTCCATGACACATGAGCTGAACCATGGTGCATTTTCATGGCCCTAATTGGAAGCTCTTTTGATATCATTTTTTGAAACCTGGCCGCAAATGCAGAAGTGAGACGTTTTCTCACAGTTTGCACACCGAGTCTTGATAACCTTGCCATCCCTGTAGTATCAAATCATGAAAGAAAGTAAGCTTTGTCTCTAAATTTTGCAGAATGAGTCAGGTGGATTAAGAAAGAGACAAGTTGATACTGGCAACATGTCAATCTGTGCGAGGAGATTTAGTTTTTCATTAGTTGGGCTTGCTAAAGTACTGGATGAAGTGCAGGCTGAACCAACTTTATCATTTGAATTGAATTCACAGAAAAAAACGATGAAATTGCTGTGTCCTTTTTAATGGAGAACAGAAGAAGTTTCCTAAATTGCCTACTTTAGATGCAAGCAGGTTTCTTTCTGAAACTGCCTACTTACACGAGGCAAGCAAGTTTTTTTTCTGATTATCTTGAAAACAATTTCAGTATATCAATGGTTACGGTAACTGACATAAAACCGAGCACTAAATCATGGCGGCCGGCTAGACAAAATTGCAGAGGGTAAATGGCAACAGTAATAGAACCTATATCAATTTTCCTCAATTTATGTTATTTTCTGAAATTCATACAATGCAATTAAGGGCCAGAAATGGATGCCATACCAGGCAAATTATTTCTATCAGAATGTGAGGGGTTGAGTTACACATGCCAGAAATATCACAGAAAAACAAATCATGGAAACATGTAAGCAATTTGAGAGTTTGTGCTCCAGATTACAAAAATATTCTTTGAATCTAACAATGACGTCTCAGACATTTCGATAGATCCCAAGATAACACAGTTTACTCTTTCAAAGTGCTTCAATGTTCTCATTATCTTACAAATCCTTTGGGATGAGCTACCAAGTTCAAGCCAATACAGACAACATTATCTATTTGATAATTTGATAGAAAAATCTAATTGTTTTTTACAAAGCATTCAAAGAGGAAAATTCGCATGTGATGTCACAACATCAATTGGTTTCACTTTACAGTGAAGCTGATGGTAGTATTGATAATTTGATTCCTTAAATCGATGATGAATCAATTGATACTCACCAGTTTCATACCCAGATCTTTCGCTTTAAATTCATTGCTAGACTGTGAAGGCATTGTAAAGCCTGACCGTGAATCTGGTTGAAATCTCTGTTGCAACAACTGAGCATACTGACAGCGTGTCATGCGGACCTAGGGAAAAAAAGACAGTTGCCGATTGTACGCCACTGTAATTATGACAAGTATTTATCAAGTGCAACAGAAAGAATGGTTTTCATGCATCGTTGTCTAAATTGAAATAATTTGAGAACCAAGCGACACTTAGAATACTAAGTGGCAGAGACAAGTTTTAAAGGTTGATATTTCGGAGACACCGAGAAAGGGGAAATTACTCTTGTTATATCAGCCCACATCAACAGTATGTGCAGGTACAAGTGCCCCACTGATGAGCAATTTTTGTTGCTGCAACCAAAAATATCTGTGTGCTGGATTTGATATTGATCAGAGGTCACTGGGGATCACCGATTCTTGTCGCTGGCACCTGTTCTTGTCACAGTGACTAAAATCACTTGTAGGCAGGTGCTTAAGAATCTTAGGAATTCAAAGACTCCGCACTTACCTGACCCATGACTCTGGATCCAGACCGGAAGTATGCAAATGATCGACATGCCTGCAAAGTATAATTATCAAATGTAGTAGAAAGAAACAATGCATCATAATTAAATAAGTGGGAAATTACAGCATTTTTCACTTGTTTATTATTTGAATGAATTCTAAACTGGAAGAAGTGAATGACTGACTAAACATTCTTTTTCTAGGAGCCAAGAATGTTAGGTGCTGGGACTTGCCAGATGGTTAAGCAACATTTGTGATTCAGCACCTCGAAGTGATAACAAGAATCAAGACCAATTCCCAGGAGAGACAGATAAGATGTCCAGAAACAATTTCTATACCTTGAGATCATCCGGTGTGCGGTAAAAGAAAGCCTGTACAGCAGCAGCTACAAGGTTGGGGTTCTCTTTGAGTACAGCTAGGGCTACAGCAGGGATAAAGCAGTTGGCTCTGTGAATAGATTCTTTGGCTTTGCCAGGGTACCTACAAAGACCACAAATTTGACTTTCTTTAGAAATTAGATTAGCACGCTATGCATGTGGGCTTGAAGCATGGTGGAGATGAAGCAATTGTGACTCATGAGGTGTCTAGTGTTGACATTGGACAAGTACACACGAATACAGGTATGACTAGCAGGGTTGTAGCGATTGCCTGATTGGCTCTGTGGATGTTTTCTAAAACTGTTGACGTGAAATTGACTTCGTCTCTCTGGGAAGGATACACAGACAGAGTCAGGAGATCGAACCTAGACACCAATGTAGAAATATAGCCATGGTCATTGCTAAAATATCCATGCCCCGGACCAATCTGTTTAGACCATATTAATTAACACACACTAATTCAATTAACGATAGCGTATGTGCTTGATAGTTTTCGCTTGTCGACCAAAAGCGATTAAGATCGAACATGAGGTGATGACTTGGACACCAGGCATGAGAAAGGGAGCAATTATGACAAAGAACTGAGGCAGAACCGAAAAATTTATGACATCCATCATACGAGCAGTGAAAATTTATAAATAATTATGAGATATGGTTGGAAAAACACTGCCATAAAAAAAGCATAATCTGTGAATGGGCTACATGTACAATGTGGCTATACATTTTGTCACACAGGTCATTTTTGAGGGCCCATTTCGGATATTATGACAGGTCAAACTACCATCATCTCTTGACCAATCTGTGTTTCAAGCATTTATCCAATCCTAGACCTGGTTAAAATATTTTTCAAGACTCAAAGGCGTCAACAGAACAAATTTGTTTCGCCCTAGTGAGACAAGCACGAACCAATCTAATTAGAATGTTCATATTCTGACCGCATGTCACTCTGCTGATACATTCATTCAGAGTGCATTCAACAGATCAGCTTCGTCCTGATGACTGGTAGTCTAGAGTGTTATTCATTGGTATTGATTCTCTATCTCTTGCTTGTTGATTATGCTATGTGAGAGGTTCCCAAGTATTGTACATAAACAGTAATACTATAAATCCTTGTATCCTAATGAGATAGCCTTGCAGTTTATACTAATTGAGGAACTGGCAATGTTCTGATGAGACATGACTGATCTTCTCATGCCATTATGAGTATCACTTTATAAGCCACCCTTAGCACTCCTTCACACCTTAAATGGATATTGGAATATGTTTTAGCGGAGTATACATTCATGCCTTTTCCATAGGCAAGGCAGTTCTCCCATCCTCACATGCACTGGCAACGCACTGTGCTCTAACACAGTAGTATTCCCAAAGGGACTGTGTACATGAATGTACATGTACAAGCTTATCATGGAAACTCTTCCTTCTCACGATACACTTGACGTCATGGCTGGAGGACGTTTCACTAATGCATTGTTTTTAAAGACAAAGAAAATCAATTTTAGATGATGGGATGGCGAAACAAATTCACAAGCTAAATGAGCCTCCTGGTATAGTAGAAATAAAGCATTCTCTTCTGGTTATAAAAAGGCCATCAAATTTTTGCACAAAACACTCGTCAGGCTACTGCACACACCTATGCAATACTGTACGTTAAGCTGTGTGTTGCAATTCTGACACACTAAGCTGAGCAACAATACCACGGTTTGAGCCAGGATTCAATTTGCATCAATTTGAGAGGGATGAACATTTTACTTCATCAATTTCGTGCTTCACAGGATGAATTTTTAAATGAGCCAATTTTCAGCTAAAATGGCCTACTAAAAAGATAGTAAAGCAAAGTTTATCCAACTACAGGCAACCGCAAGGGGGGGATTCCCTCTTAAAAATCATTTGAGAGGGGACACCGACAGTACTTCAACAAAGATCTCTTGTTTGCATTGAGCTAAAGTTGGAGAAGAAAAATTTGACAACTCACCCATTGATCCTGCTAGATATGGCATGCTGTATTCCAGGAGTAGCCAGAGTATTATCTGGATAATCACTCAGACATTTGACAGCCTCTTCAATACTTGGAGTGAAGATAGGGAACATCGCTGCATCTGACGGATTCTGGGGAACAGGGATGATGTGCACCTTGCCTCGATAGATATAAATCTGAAATATATAAGAAAGCGAATTCAAAACATTGTGAGACATTAGCCATTTTAAAATTACAATGTGTTATTGTATACTTTGATTTCTGTTTCACGAATCATGAACATAACCTGAAACTGCACAAAGCAATGACTCTAAAACTACTTGTAGTTCATCCAGTTCCAATCAAATGAAGAATTTTCTTATTTTAATACTCAAATGTGTGGACCTAGCCAGCTCATACTCTTGTTGACACTATTGACTTACCCTGTTCTCAGCAGTCTCTGGCTGTAACCATTTAGGTAATTCATTGGCTGCCTCGATCAGCATGAATTCTCCATCATTATCATGGATTCTGGAAGGAAAAACTGGAAGTGTAATATTCCAGGTAAAGCTGGTTTTTAAGATATCATCGAACTATCTGTCTCTGATATGTCTGTTACAATATCTTTAAAACTTACAATAAGCAACTGCATAGGAAAGTCAATACTTTTGTTGTTAGTCATATCAGCAAGTTGAAGTGACCAACTGACCAAAGCAATTTGGAATAAAAGTAACTTACTTCGCAACAATCTCTGGGAATTGCTTAGTTATTTGATGAAGCAACCAAACAATAAACCATTCATCCTCAACATTGTCTCCGAAGTTGGTTGATCCTTTCAGGTGGCCTGGATTAGACCCTAAAAGACAAAATGAAAGAGAATTTTTTTAATTCAAAAATTCACTATACATGTACTTCACAGCCAGGGTGGGTTTCGCCTTTGGACGGAGTGGACTTCATCATTCTTCAACATCTGAACCATCTTGCATAAAGACTGGGCATCAATTTAAATGGCTTGTGGTCTGTAAAAAGTCAGCCAGGCCGGCGGACAAGGAATCAATCAAAAGTACTTAATGTTTCGCTCTTGGAATGGAAGTTGGATCCAGGTTTTATCTATTGCTTCCCCTTTGAGGAGACAACCAACCAATCATACAAGTTCTCTGCTGACATTTGTCATTAGGCCCGTTCATATTGATTTGATCAACCTATCATATTCCGACTCTAAAAATGTCTGGCAATTCTAAATACTGATCAACTGCAACGGAAGGCCAAAGGGAAAGGCTGTACATCCTGTGTCACGACTGCGACGTGTTGGTGTATGTCGATCCCCGGGTCGATCCATTGGGACCATGGCCATGCTCAATCTCATTCTCATGATGATGATGAAATCCGGAAAAAGCCGAGTTCCAATCCCCCCAGCTCATCTGACTGTATTAGAGTGGTCAACCGGTATATGACACTTGTCTGATGTCCCATAAGGCGGAAAATCTACCTAAAAATACATACATTATACAGCTTTGACAGGACAAAAAGTGACACGCCCCCTTTCGGAAATTTGTGAAACTTACCTAAACCAGTCACAACTTGCAGATTGAAAGGCTGATGCTGCCAAATGTAGTCCACCAGCCATTCGCTAACGTGAGCTAAATACAAGTCCATATATTGCTCCAACTGTCGTTCAATGACTTCGTCATCAAAAGTCATTGGAAGTGGAGGATAAATGTAATATTCGCACACATCGTCCGGCAAACGTCGGCCACTTTCTGCCATCTTGAATTTTCAGTAGGCGAAGAGACATTGCGCGATACAATTATAATCAATTATCTTGTTGTACTTCATAAAAATATGAAAGACTAAGAATTATTAATAATATTATTATGAAAATAATATATCTATTCGTTAGATATATTCAACGCTTTCATAAAATTTTAAAAGACCAATATTGAAATGCATATAGACGGCCAACATAACGCGGAAGTGAAGCAACCAAACGCGATTCCTGATTTTGTGAATTTTTTTGTGATGAAAAGCTCTTAAAAGATGCTTAAACCAAAGGCATTGACCCATGTTCTTAGTCAGGCGAATACAGGTGGAATTCAATACACGTTGTATGTTGACAAGTTGTGAAAATGATGTAAAATGAGGGCAGGAGGGGAGAAATAATGCAAAAAATGAAAATCCAGAATAGAGACAGATTCAGATTGAGGAGATGTCAACATTAACAAGGCATGCATCGAAAATTGCCATTGAGGCCAATGACAAATGAGGGGTTGAAGAAGATTTAGCGGTGCATGCAGCCATAGCCGGTTCATGAATAGTGACATCACAAGGCGTAAATGTATCGTTCATTTCAATTATAGAGGGCCTACTATACAATATAGTAAGGGCCTATACAATAACAATAGTAATGATGTGATAAAAAAAGATTTGTTCATTTATCAAATGTCCAAGCAGTAAAGCAGAAGAATGATAAAGTCATTGATGAGCAGTGGCAGAATTGAATATATTTTCAAAGTTCTATTTTAGGTTACTGAACAATGAGGGCGCTCTCCTTGCCTTTGCTGGATATGGTGACCGTGACGCAAGAGTAACAGCAGCCATTGCTAGTAGCATTTGGGCAGCATACAAGAAAAATGGTGCTAATGCATTTAATGAAGATAAACTACAGTATGTGCTATTAGAATGTGAGGTAAGATTATTATCAACAGTGTAGTAAAGCGGTACACTTCAGGATACTTTCGTTCTTACAGTGCTTTGGGAGCAAATTTATTTCCCTTGAAATTTGTGAGAATGGGTGCACCCCTGTGAAATTAGAGTCTCTGGTGATGTGGATTTCAACTTCAGACCTCATAATTTCTTCCATTACCAGTGCCTAAATTGGTAGCAGTGTAGCTGTCATGACATCAAAATGTTCAAATCTAAAAAACATCTTTTACAATTTCAGGAAGGGAAAGTTGCCATTACACAAGTAGCAAATCTCCTGTTATGCATTTATGCCAAAGAAAATGTTGGATTTGGAATATTAAAAGCAAAGGTGAGTTGAATGGCAGAAACTCCAATTCCCAGTATGAGAATGTCCACACTTGGTTTTCGTTACGAAGCAGCCAGTGTTTTGCACTTGTCCGATGATGGCAAGTGCAGTATGGGCTGCAAAAGACGAGGCCAGATGCTGAGAGCATTGGCTGCCATAGAGCAGAGCGGCGTCCTGTGCATTGAAGTAGTATCCTTTTGCCACCATGCAAATATTCCAACACTAGACTTCGTTGGCTGAGAAAATGTACCTCATTGTACATTGTACAATGTACAACACTACCCTATATTGTCATAAAAACAAAGCTAAGCAAGAAATATATCAGACCAAATATTTTTCTAACAATTCTCCAATTGAATTCATTTTCGGTGGAAACTGGAATCATTACATTGATTATGTTCTGTTCCTTGTTGCAGGCAAGTGCATTGGCAGAATACTTGGAACAACCTCTCACACAAGTTGCTGCATCGTGAACCATCCAAGTCCTTCATCATTGACTCTTAAATTATCATGAACTACATGTATTATGTATATGGAGACTACATTCCTTCCTTTGTGAGACCTGTGTGGAAAATCTCACCGTGTGAAATCCTGGACAAGAACTGTGAAGTGCGGTAAACTTTGGAGATTTTCCCCAACATCTCCTTTGTGTACAAATTACAATATATAGCCATGTTTTCATCTCCCCTCCTGAATATATTTAAAAGATTTAATGAAAGATATGGTTGAAAAACAATCTTGTTGTCAAAATCTTCTTGTCAAAATTCGTCTTTGTAGTTGGATTGCAGATGATACTCCTTTGTACGCAGTTAGTGCATCAGTCATCGACATGTAAATAATTTTTTGTGCAGATAAAGTATAATTATACAAATGAACAGAAGGAGTTTGGTCACTTTTGTTTACCCATGTATGAATGGTTGAAAAAAGCCAGAGACATACAACATGGCTGGAACAGTTTAGGGAGACTTGATAGACAGGAGGCACATTGGTACTTGCATGGCAGTAGCAGTCATCAACAAGCCTTTGCCACAAGAACATATTCATTGATCGTTATAGCCAAAGGGTGACCTGTGTCTTTTGGCAAACACAACACTAAGCTCAAAGGCTTTTGTTTACCCATGTATGAATGGTTGAAAAAAGCCAGAGACATACAACATGGCTGGAACAGTTTAGGGAGACTTGATAGACAGGAGGCACATTGGTACTTGCATGGCAGTAGCAGTCATCAACACGCCTTTGCCACAAGAATATATTCATTGATCGTTATAGCCAAAGGGTGGCCAGTGTCTTTTGGCAGACACAACACTAAGCTCAAAGACTACCAGGCGTCGTCCAGGGAACAGGAGTCTGTTGGCAACATGCAACATGGCAAAGACGGACTCGTTTAAAACCAAAGGTAGGTTGGGACTGTACATGGCAGTAGCAGTCGTCAGCATAATATTATCTTTGTGCCAGTCCTTGGTGTCATGTTACAGAGACACCCAAGACACTTGGAAGACCTGATAATTAGGATGCAAGGAAGACTGGGCAGGGAAGACCGTTGTTTGAAATCCACCACTGGTTTAGGAGTGTAGCAACCATATAGCTCAAAAGCAAAAATTAAGTCCGCATATAATTACATGTACTGGTGTGCAGAAGTGCAAGTAAAAAATCCAAACTGGTAACTCCTATAAACTTATTAGCAATCATGATACTTATATAATCTGTCAAGCAACTCTGCTGCTCTAAAGCAATATCTAAGTCTGCACATAATTACTGGTGTCATTGGTAAAGATCCTATCATGTACCATCCAGACTCCCAGGGCGGTCCATTGCGTCATTCTAATTGGATCTCCTTTTGGTGAGGGTGAGGGACAAGGCCAGCCCACTGCATCTGGAGTGTAGTACCATCATGCGGTATAAGACTAGGCCTAGTATGGTGCTGCCATCTTACCCCACCCATCAATAAGCCTGGTCACATGACTCCCAATCAATTATGTGTTTGTAGTTCAGGCACATGGATGCTGTATAGGCCTACAGAGCTGGGGCACCAGGTGCACAAGGAATTTCACTGTGATCAATATTCTGTGTATAATTAAATAGACTGTGCATGACAAAGCTGCCTAGTTATAGGTCTATAAGGATAAGGCTACATCAAAGGATGTGCAATGTTTGGCAGGAAAATGGTAAGATGATCCACCCCACCAAAATGGGTAGTAATCCACATTTTCATATAGCTTAGGTTATAGGCTACATTTTGATATTACCTTTGTATCTTTTGTAGTATTCAAGATATTCTTATATGTTTTCAGAGAAAACAACAACCTTTTGAAAAATATTAAGGTTTTTATGACAGTTGATACATTTTCCGAATAATGCATTTTAAATTACAGTAGAACCTCTCTATTAAGGACACCCTCAGGACTGACAAGTGCTGTCCTTAATAGAGAGGTGTCCTGATTAGAGAGAGCAAATGGAATGGAAACAACCAATTTCGGATCAAAACTAGTGTCCTTAATAGAGAGGTTGTCCTTATTAGAGAGGTGTCCACTAAGGGAGGATCCACTATATATTGTATTGGCTTGTAGCCAGGACATGAAAAGGTAGTAAGAGAAAAGGAATTCAGTATTTTTAAAATATTTTTCATAATGTCCCAGCTTTTCATGGCTGTGTATGGAGTCAAATCTTAAGAAAAAATCTCTTCTCAACAATTATGAGAAAAATGACCTAGTTATCAATTGTCTCTCATCAGCAATGCATTTATAAGCTTATTGATAGTGGGCATTTTATACTGTTACACACATGCAATAATTGTCCCCACCCTGGACTCAATCAAGCCCTTTCATTAATTATTCACTGATGTTGTATATTACAGATATCACAGCATGGAAAGGAAACTTGTTGTTTGGAATGAATTGTGGTTTATTCATGATAACGGTGTATACAATCTTGAAACTGTGTGCAAAACTCTTCTGAGGTCCGTTGGTAACACCTATTGATTGAGTTAGTTGGTGGATGGATGTATGCATACCTGTGTTCGCTGTGACGACTCGTAAGTTCCAACATTGGGCGTCCTGTTAGCCATGTTGAATTGTTCCAGGAGTCGCTTTGAAAATTTTAGGGTTTGGTCGTCAAGTGGAATATAACATCTGTGTTATGCTGTCTCAAGGATAATGCAGAGTCTACTTGAAATTTTCATAATTTAAGGATATTTCATGTGTGCTGGATGTAGATATGTTGTTACAAGAATAGTAAGTGCAAGAATTGAATAGCCCAACAAAGTTATATCACTTGTCCTGGATTCCTAACCATTTTTTTTTAAATGTGACATATCAAAAACAAGGAGGATTAATTTGGCAATAGACATTTTGTGCATACAAATCTACAACAGTTTTGACCATAAACTTCCAAAAGCTCCACTAAGTTGTGATATCAAGAACACCAAGCAAGGAAAGCAGTGCATTAAATCACTAATTGACTGTATGGTTTGATGTAACTTAAGAATAACCTTTCACCTCTTTTTGCCTCCAAGTCATATCAGTGTCATGGATAAAATATTTTCAAATGACTTCTTCAGGTAATAATTGCACAAATATTGGTCAAATGTGGAAAAATATTTGTGTAAGCTTTTCAGCGGAGTTGTTTTAATTGTGTGCTGGGGGAAACCTTGAGGCGATAGCGGTGTGATTCTCAGCGGACATTAATTCAAAGATAAACAATCTTGGGATGATTTCTGTCGCCAAATATTAAGTCATTGGATATGGATCGCAGTGTACATATGCATCACGGCGCCCCTTCAGGGGTTGCCGCCTCGCCAAATACTCGCCAACTGACAAACAGACATTGGCCGGATGCGTTCGGATTTGGATTATGGGGTACTGGTCCGTGTTTTGTCATCAGTGTTGAAAAAGGGAGCGTCGCCCATAAAGCTGGGATACTCCCAGGTGATCAGTTGTTGGAAATTGATGGACATGATGTTGCTAATATGTCAATAGATGCAGTCAAGACTTTAGCCCGCCATAGCGCGACGGTGCCACCAACAGTTGGAGTTGTGACACGACTTCAGCATTTAGAGATTGTTCCAAATCGCCAACTGGGATATGGATTTACTGTGAGCGGATCCAAGCCAGTTGTTGTCCAGTCGATTAACCCATTTGGGCCGGGATACCAGTCTGGCGTGAGAGAAGGTAAAGTAGAATCAGTTTGGGAGCATTGAGTCTTTCTTGTATTACAACCTTTGTAGCTTGTTTGTGTCTCCTCCTTGTCCCAAGATAATGTTGGGCCAGCGGTTGTGAAAATTACAGAGTTCCTGCATAGGGGTTGCTACAAATAGATCTCTAAAAAGGTGTACAATTATTTGTTGAGCATTTGTGTACATTTTCTGATAATTCCTGAACAGTGCCCTCTAAACAGGAACTAAGAATCTTTCATGCGGTCAATTCCTAAGACACTCCCTTTAATATAAGAAGTCTTCATCTAAAAGATTGTGTCTGGAGAAAGTTCTTCTAAGATATTTAAGGAGAAGAATGCTGCTTGAGTGTAGTCATGAGCTGTTCTTTTCACTAACTCTGTTGGGCCTATCTGGATTGTTCCTCATGAAAAACCTCAGCTGAGCGATAGGCCCTGTAGCCTCTTGTTAGGAAATCTGTTCTCACCTTTCTTCATGCAATTGCCCAATACATCTGTTCTCTCCTTTCTTGATACATCTGTTCTCTCCTTTCTTTATGCAATTGCCCAATACATCTGTTCTCTTCTTTCTTTATACATCTGTTCTCTCCTTTCTTTATGCAATTGCCCAATACATCTGTTCTCTCCTTTCTTTATACATCTGTTCTCTCCTAAATTCTTTATACATCTGTTCTCTCCTTTCTTTATGCAATTGCCCAATACATCTGTTCTCTCCTTTCTTTATACATCTGTTCTCTCCTTTCTTTATGCAATTGCCCAATACATCTGTTCTCTCCTTTCTTTATACATCTGTTCTCTCCTAAATTCTTTATACATCTGTTCTCTCCTTTCTTTATGCAATTGATTGCGCAATACATCTGTTCTCTCCTTTCTTTTTTATGCAAAGTACAGTATCATACCGTTCTCTACTTTCTTTAAGGTGATCTTGTACTTGAAGTCAATGGCCACTATGTCCGTACATGCGAGGCCGTACAGACATTGCTTGCCTCTCACTATGGAAAGATGGTCCTTGGTATCCTGGCATTCGAGAAGGCAGTGGGGACTGAGAATCAACTGGGGGTGCCGCTGAATGATGTCAGGATGAAGTCCCCTGGCAGTAGGGTGAAGAAAGCTAGGGACTTGTTTGGAAAGGTGGGTACCTCGGCTTTTATTTCGATCCAAGGAAGTTTGTAGCTTGAGTTTTTTGGGATGTTCTACACATGTAATTGAGGGTAGTCCCCAGTGGGACCTAATGGTCGACATTAATCGGTTGATCGTTTGATTAGTTGATCAAATTATGGAAGATAGGTATGGCCTGTTATGTGTAGCACTATGCGATTCACTGATTCATTCAATATTTCAGTCAGAAATCGAATGAATAGTTTCTTTAGTGAAAAATAAATCAAATAAATTGTCAATCGAATCGAATGATAGGTTGTTTTATCAAAAATGTATTGGAAAGAGTTTAAAATATCAAGACCGAGATCAAACAATCTCATTCGATTCTTACAAATCACCTATTCAATATTAATCGCATAATTCGTCATATAGATTAAAGTACATTTCGATATAATCAAATAGTTCTTACAAAAAAATTGAATGATAATTTGATTTTAAGAATGAATGTTCATTCAATTCCATATCAAATGAAAAGCAATATTCGATTTAAAAATCAAATGGTCTATTTGATTTAAATCGAATGACCTATTCGATTTAAATCGAATGAGTATTCGATTTCTAAATCAAATGGTCTCATTCGATTCTGCTCCTATTCCATTCGATTCTAATTGGTTGCTAGTTTGTCACGTGACTATGATTGACCAATCAAAATCGAATAGAAATCTACACAAAATCGAATGACCTATTCGGTTTTAAATCGAATGGTCTATTCGATTCTGCTCCTATTCCATTCGATTCTAATTGGTTGCTAGTTTGTCACGTGACTACGATTGACCAATCAAAATCGAATAGAAATCTACAAAAATCGAATGACATATTCAATTTTAAATCGAATGGTCTATTCGATTTTAAATCGAATGACCTATTCGATTTAAATCGAATGAGTATTCGATTTCAAAATCGTATATACTTCTTATTTGATTCTGAAATTGAATATACTTTGATTAAATTGAAAGATTTGGTGTAATTAAAATCGAAAATGCTTCGTTTTTTGACCAGTTAATGCGATATATTTGAATCTGATTTTGATCTATTTCTTTCACCTTTTGATTTTTTCTAAGTTATATTCGATTATGAATTTATAGTGTTTGATTTGATATACAACAAGAACAGTATTTTTTGTTGATAAATGTTTGAAAAAAATCGAATGAATATGCAAAAAAATCAAATGATTGAGGGAAGAATCGAACAAAGTTGATTAAAATCGAATAGATAGGCACAAAAATCGAATTTTAATTGCAATGTTGCTCAAATCGAATTTTGCTACAAAAAACATGCCATAGATAGGGTTGAATATAGTACACCTATGCTTTAATCTTGTCTTGCAGATGAATGATATGTTGGGGAGAGATTATGAAAAGAAAATGGCGGTTGTTGGGGTCCTCAAGCAATATGCTGAGGACCGCAACGTTGAGAGGCTGAGTCGGGCTTTGGCGCTTTTACTTAACTCGTCCAAGCATAGACGACTTATAAAAGAAGTGAGGTAAGAAAATTTCACTGTTTATTTCATTTTTATATAGAAGTTCCTTTTCCCTGTAATGTTATAACATGGTGAGTATGTATGTGTCGAAGGTTTATTAGTTGTGCTTTAGTATTTTAACATTTTCACCTACTTGTCAACTATGAAAGATTAGAGGCTGCCTAACAGAAGCATGCTGGAACCAAAGATGACAACCTTGAACCCCTGCAGTAAGAACGAAACCCGTATTGGATGTCCTTAATAAAATCCAGAAGTGATCCCGCCTTATCAGTTTTTGATGTGGACACAACAACAGATTTTCACACTTTGTCTGTTTAGTATGAAAAACCACTACAAGGATGTGCTCTCGTGAAAAACACAACTTAACACATCAGCTTGCGGCTCAAGGCAGAACTACTGGTAACTGTTGTGTAGTTCATCAAAAGGAATGATCGTCATGTTATTTCGCAAAATATACTTGAGGCCATCTGCCACAAATTCCATTGTCTTTGACATATGAGCTCACTGTCTGCAAAGACAATATTGTTCTATTACGATAAAAGCTTATGCTATGGTTAGTGGGGTGATATGACCTGCCCCTGGCTCGAGAAGGCGAGATGTGAAACAAGAAAGATCCTATGAATTACACAGTCGAGTGTTGAATTTGATGTAACAATGTCCTTTATTCTTAGCAAGTGGATTACTGGAGAATGGTGGGAGTTGCCTGGAAATTTGTAAGTTATCTGTCAGATGGATATTGGGTGGGGGCTGAGGAAGAGGAAAGTATGTCTTTGGCATGTGACTGACCGAATTGACACAGTTTATCCATGAAACTAGTTAATGATGGGGGTGTTCATACAATGTAAGATAATAAAAATCTGAAAGTCACTATTTTTCCATCCAAATTTGTCTATAAATATCAGGCGGCTGTATTCCAACTGGCCATCACATTGTCAATGGTCCTGGAGGTCACAGTGTCAAAAATTACTTGTTTGCCTAGTGTTTGAGCAGTTTGGGGGAAGATTCTTGAAGCTGTAAAATATAAAATTTATGAACCTGTGGTTGGTTTGCTAAGTATTATGTACTGTCTTTTACTTTACAACTGATATATTATGGCTGATAAGAAATCTAAACCAAGTACTGCAGGCTCCACCCGAGCCACCTATTTCCAATCGATTGTTCATTCCTACTACGAGAGTTGTGTGGGTTAAAACGGGACAGCCCTGTTTTCTATTGAAAGTGTATTGATTATCTCTTGATTAATGGGCCTGTGTACGATATGTTGTGACTGTATCATAGGCCTATGTGCAGCAGCTGTCGATGTTTTGATGTGTATCTAACAAAATCAGTTTTACCTGTTTGCTTCCTGAATATCATAATGATGCTTTAGTCATTGTCGGCTAAATGGCGCAACAAAGCATGATCCAAAAATAGATCATATCAGTCTTGAAAGTTGATGGCTGACATTATATTACCTTGCTTGGGCAAATTCTTAATCCTAAAACACCAGTTCAGGAATACGAGAGAGTCAATAATTAGTTTTCTTGCCAATGTCTAATAAAAAGTTCAATTGGAATTAGGAACAGATATTTTAGGTGGAGTTAGGTGCATTTAATTCCATGTCCATATTGAATAAACACAATCTGGTTGCCTGGTCTTATGGCGCTGATAGAGTATTGAGAGGTCCCATATTGTTCCATGGTGATAAATAATGCTATTTTAATGAATTATGCAGGATGTGAGTATGCAATACAATGGAAATCCACTGATTAACTTTCCATAATTCATGGCACCGGTGTCGCTTGAATATGATATCTCAGTTATAACGTTACAAGTGCCCATATAAGATGAAGGTCATAGGTTCAATTAACCCATCAATGAAATTGACAAGTACGATAACATAGCTTTCAGATACAATAAGCTTTAAAATTATACTCTTTTGAGGACTTTGAAAGTTTCCAGATTTGATCAGGTTGCACACACGCATTGGTGATTACTGAAGCAAATTCTGGTGTGCGCTTGCGGATAAAAAATCTGGAAATTTTGTTCCAACTTGTGTCAATCACAGCACTGATTCAAAGTTCTCATAGGAGTATCAGCAGTGAAATACTGCTGAACCAGCAAACAATCATTGATATGCTGATGATAAAAGTGATGCCATACAGATTTGGCTTTCACTATTTCCAAATCATCCCCTCACCAGCCTTGTCTATTCTCACCCTTTAATAGTAAGGGGCTCCTTCTGAGTGAGTTCAACTGAAGCGGTCTTGTATAACTGGTGCCAACCAGAAATGGCTTCTTACTGAACATGTGACTTAAACATTGCATTACCTCTTATCATTTCAGGCCCTTTATCCCTGTCAAACATCGTAATATGTTCGATACGATCCTCGACAATGACCCCAACTCTACCGACCTCTCTTCCAATGATCAGACAGCATCGCTTAGAGTCAAATCAAGAAGTCGCACCCCTGATCTGACACAGGGGGACATTAAGTAAGTTCATCATCATCATCGTCATCATCAGTATGGTCATTGTCATAGCCATCGTCATTGTCAAGTCGCACCCCTGATCTGACACAGGGGGACATTAAGTAAGTTCATCATCATCATCGTCATCATCAGTATGGTCATTGTCATAGCCATCGTCATTGTCGTCGTTGACAACAAGTAAAATGTTTTGCGTTGTATTAGTAGTACTATTCTTCTTGTTTTTAGGACAGTTACAGTTGATAGAAAAGATGGAAGTTTTGGCTTCATCCTTCGAGGTTCAAATCCAGTTTACATAGAATCTGTAGATATCAATGGTGCGGCAGACAGGGCTGGGTTAAAGGCAGGCCACTGTATCCTCAGATTGAATGGACTGGATGTCAGGTATGGGAAGGATATGTATTCATAAAATAAGAATATTGATTCAAACTCAGTCCCTCTAAGTTACTCAGGGTGAAGTTTTCTGTTTGCTGTGTCTTGAAGAGGAAGAGTAGCTTTTTTCCCCACTGTGTCTTGAAGAGAAATAGCTTCATTCCCCTTTGCATTGTTTCTTGAAGAGGAAGAGTAGCTTCTTTCCCCATTGAATCTTGTAGAGGAAGAGTAGCTTCTTTCCCCATTGTGTTTTGAAGAGAAATAGAAGCTTCTTATTTCTCCTTTACATTGCGTTTTGAAGAGCTGATTCATCTAAGTTTTCTGTTTTTCACCTTCAGAAAATGTGGTCATGCGCACCTGGTAAAACTCCTCCAGGGAAGTGGTAACCGGCCGACATTTGAAGTGATGAAGATGGTAGATAGGGAAGGTAGTAAGTACCATTGAAGAGAGATGCAATTAAAAGCTAATCAATGAAGCAATTAAAAATTTGATCAAGTCATGACTTAGTGCATTTCTGTGATGCCCTTGGCAACTTTTCTCTCCTGGACAATAATATGTTTATGTCTCTTCCTTCAGTTCCTATCCGTCCTGGAAGTGCGGCCTCATCCGATACCGCATCCACCTCAAGTTATGACGAGTCCTCATCCTGGCTGAAGGAAACAAGTCGTATTGTAGACAAGGATGGGAGAACGTTTAAGCAAAGGGTAAGAGCGTGATATAACCTCATTAGAATGGGGATGGCTCAAGCTCACCAAAGATGGTGAATATTTTGTGATATTTTCTGGGAATGTCCCCACTCTCAGTGCCGCTTATCGAAAGCTTAAGCAGATTAACACGTATTTGTAACTGCTTTGGAGTAAAAAATTGCATGTTTTGTTTTCAGGCAGATCATTTGTTGACAAAGAGAGAGAAAGATAATCTAAGAAGATCCTTGACAAGATACAATAATACAAGGTAAAGGTTATCTTTTTTTCTGTTTTTGCCCATTCACATACATGTTCTTGTGACTTGGATTAGCTGTTCTAATATGAGAGTGATAAGATTATTGAAACTGTTTCCACCTGTGTAGATATTTACAATACTGAACCTGTCTATTCCCTCTGTTTCACTCAACTTTACACAAAGCATAATCAACCATCTGTCATGCTTTGAGAGTCCTTCAATTAACAGAATTCATCGAATTCCTGTCAAATCATGTTACATATATCATAGTTCTATGCGGTGTACATTATTCTAACATCTTTGACACAATCAATATCAAATGTGCTAAAGCTATACTACTGCTACCAGCTTTTCAGTTAGCCTTTTATGGTCAAAGCGGTATATTTACCCTAGCTCATACCAGTCTATTGTCCCATATCTGTGACAGCTAACTGTTCTTCAAGGAAGATTGTACAAATGATACATGAAAGTTGTTCTCATATATGATATCAGCCCTGAGAAAAACACAAAATCGTCATAAACCTCCCGAAATTATTTTGCAGAGATGTTGCAACATTCTTTGATGATGTTACGCGGGTGTTCGACACGCCATCTAAGACAACATTGTGGATGTTCCTCATCCCGAAGCTGACCAATGAACACAGGGATTATTGCCTGCAACGCATCAATGTCCCAAGGGAGCTACTGCTCGGTATGCAATATTTACGAATCATTTAAGCTTCTTCTCTCTTTGTTTTGGTAAAGGTGTCTATTTGACTCTTGTTATGTTCTTATCAACAGCAAATATTTCCTTATAAGTGGAGTATGTGCTTGCTTTAAAAGGCCACTGGCTACAAGGTTTTCCCTTCCAAAACTATTCCTTTGATGATTTCAGAGGTATCAAGGTGTTCACATCCGATTGGAGCATCCAATAATTTAGCTATGCTTTAATTATTTGTGTGGCGCTTTGTTTTAGGGCGTTCCAAGAATCCAAGAATTGCCAAAAAAAGCAAGTTTTCTTTCGTTACTTGTAATCTTTGATAAAACATTTTGCTGATCATTTTGACATCTTTAGATATAATTTTACCTTTGTTTGTACATGTATTTGATACCTGATGTAATTTAAAATGGTGGAGATGTGATGATATTAATATCAGCATAATTGTGTTAAAATGGAAGCATGTCTTTAGTTGATTGTTTTGTTACCTCTTATGGCCTAAAAGCAGGGAATCTTATGCCTTCTCCAACTTTGGCAGTAGCAGTAGGTTTGCAATACTGGTCATGAGTCACAACATTGATTGCTATATCTGTAACTGTAACTGCAGAGGTGCTACCAATTACACTTGACAAGCAGTTACTAGAAATTGGACAACCATACTCAAACTCTCCGCGCTAAGTAGGCTAGAAGATAGTGAAATCTGGTTGATCGACTCGAACCTGGGGCTTATATGCAAGTTTCTTCATAACTTTAAAATCTACATTACAAATTTCTGAGATATTTACATTTACTTATTCAACCACCTGTATTTATGTGAATGTATGCAAAAATGCATTTGACTTGGGTAACTGCCACATTTTTGCAGATACTGAAGTACATGCTTACACACATACGTTTCTAGTTCAAGGTTGAAAATGAGATGAATTCAGCAGATCTCATTTGAAATACAATGTAGGGAAGTTTTTGTTAGGCCTGGAGCTATTAAGGGTCTGGTATTTTGTTCCAAAAGCGCCCTGTAAATTTGAGATTTTTACTGCAGGATATGGTTCTTTTAACTCACAGTCATACACTTGACATTGGCACTTAATCTACAGTGCCACTATACCTGTCAGGTTGCTTTCCATCTTTAATATTTAATTGATTTCCTTTACAATCGTGAGCACCCAGTAGCTAGCTCATCGAGTTCACAACATGATTTATTCAAGTTGGACTCTTTTGCCATTGGTGTGGAAATGCGAGATCAATAGGGTACTGGTATTAGCCCCTGAGGCGTGTTTGGCCCAAGTTCTTGAGGAGATGTTTATCATTGTGATGTGCATAGTCTTGAAAACAACTCTACATCCTATGAAAATCCAGGTCATCGGTTTTCTGATTTTGTGTTTTTGAAATGTCGGCCATGTTGAAATTTGAATGGGATAATTATTAAACAGTGGTTGACGTATATGTGACCAGTGGGGCAAAATCAATCGCAATTAGCATTTTGAAGAATTTGAGTTGCTGCTCCTCTTCTGAAGCCATTTACGAAAAAGATATTTTCGTTGCGACTGAATTGCCAGCGTTGGTCGCACTTGAGGTTTTGAGGTGGTATTTTGTAGAATCTGATTGTATGTCTATGACGTGTGAAGTTCAGTCATACATGGAAAAGCTGATTATTTGTCAGTGAAAATATTCTAGAGAACATCTTAGACATTTTCTTTTTGATATTCTCATTACTATCCAGGGTTTTTTTATATGGTGGTTGTGAATTTTCAATCAATAATTATTTTTATCTTTAAAACTATGCTCAAAATAAAGCCATTTTATGTCGATATTTTGATTGTACCGTTACTGGAGGAAATAACGGCATGACTGCACACGCTATTGCCCATGTATAATATGAACTATGCAATAAGCCCTGTAAATCTACATGATGTTTGTCTTTATAACTAAAGGATGAGGAGGCTCATGTAAGATGAATGGCTAATAAAAGTATTGCATATAATTATGGTACTGTAATATACTTCAAACCAACAACTGAAACAGTTGTCACCAAATAGAAAAGAGACCATTTTCTTTGGCAACATTTCATATAGAAAGTAGAAAAGGGAAGCGCATTGTTATAATTTGTATAATGATAAATGTGAAGCAGGAACATGACTCTAGCAGATTATACATTGTAAGTTTATTAGACAATCTGTAGCGAAAAACACTAGAGTTCAGTGACATAACAACTAAATGCTGGAGTGGCCTATCTTGCCAAAAAACCTGATATTATGGTACTATTGACAAGCTGCCGAAATGACGATTCACTCTGACGTGCATTGATGGTTCCATCATTGGTGGGAAGAAAAAACACCAACCTTTCAACAGGATTTTGAGAACTTTTGTGATACGGGAGACATGCTATCGATTTTGATCATTCGGACCCAGTCTAAATTGCTACCATTTTCTGAGTTTTGCTTTCACTGGGAACCCATGACTGCAAGGCTGTGCTCTCCAACTAACTGCCCAGATCCACAATCATAGGTAAAGCCTTTTAATTTATGAAATATGTTCTTAAAGTCAAACAAAGCCCTTTAGGTAATGGCCGACACCTTTAATTTCAAACACCAAGAAATGCATGACTAACACATTGATTTCTTCACTTTTTCTGAAGAAATTTTAAAAGGGCATATCACAAAATTTGTGCTTATCTCAGGAATTGCATCCATCATTCCATTGATTGATCAGTATAATAAGTTGGTGTCTACATGTCAAAGTCTTCATTCATAGCATCCCTTTATGAGGTGTTGCTTTGAAATGCCTATCTCAGCAAAGTGGCTACACAAGCTGAAATCTTTCCAGAGATCAGCACAGATGAGAAAAATGTCACAAATAGAATTTTTTCTGTGCATTTATGTCACCAAAAACAATTATTGTGGAAACCCTTCTTTAATTTGCTTTACCGGATGTATGCAACTCACTTTTTTTGTGCAGGAATAAGCTAGAAGTGTAATAAAACCTTCTCTCTTTTCACATTTGCTTACAGTATATCGTTATTTCAATGATAGCTTAGCTTGGAGCAAAAATGTTGAATTCTAGTTGTATATGGTATAAAGGAATAGAATGAAGGACATATTTTTTTCTTCAGAATTATTATCCAACCTTTATGTTACATACAAAAGTTAGTTTAAAGTTTCAGCTGATTAGGTTACTGCAATCATGGCCAAAGATGTTTTAAAGGGGAACTGACGGCTCATTTTACCAATCTTTTCAGAGAACAAGAAATTGCTTTCAAGCAACTTACAATCAACTGAGATTGAATACTCTTTAGCTAGCCATTATCCAGGGGGTCAGTTTGCTTCTTTTATTTCGATATGTGTGCTTTTTGCGTGCTGAAGTGTTCAAGTTTGGGGTTGTTTTCTTCTTGATTTCACCATGCTGTCGATTAATTGTTGATGTTGCGTAACTTTGGTCCTTATAGCTCCTCTTTCATCTAAGGAGGGGAGTCAGCATTCCCAGGAGAGCACAGTGTCCATGAAAACCTGGCCAGTACCAATGTAGTATGTCAATTAGCGTGTAAAAATGTATCATTACATACAACATCGCACCAATTGTGTGCACTGCTGTTTTTATTTTGTGTTTGCATGATTTTATCGGAAAAGCTGTGCATGAAACAAACACATTCACGAATCACTTTTTTTAGAAGTTCATTGTTATCTTTAAAAGCTGCTTGCTTGCAATGTTTGATTTGCAACCATTTTCAAATGAAAACTGGCAAGCTCCTTACAAAATAGTGTACTTGCTGTCTCAATTCGATTGGAGAGCGCATGCAGGAGGTCATGGGAAAATCCTAGTGAATAAAATTCATTTGGAATCGACCCCTTATATTTGGAGAAACGATATAAAACAAATTTCATGACAAAAAAGCCATCAGATATTAGAGGTTTGTATTAAGATATACTCATGGTGTTTTCACTTTGTTTTCTCAAAGCAGCCAAGAATCAAATACGTAAGTTCCATCATCACACCATCACTTACAAATCATCATTTCAAATAGTAAAATCCATTTCATTCTCATTGATTAGTCTATTTGCTGTTAACCCAGAAATGTTTGAGTGCCTTTTTTGTTTACATTTCTCACATTTACCGATAAAATTGCAAAAAGTATTTGGGGATGATGAGGAAATCTCATTGAAATTGCTGTCAAAGGGTTGTCAAAATATTAGATTAAAGGTTACCAAACTTACAATTTCATGAAACTGTGAAACAAAATGATTGAACATTTTTCCGGTTTATGGTATCTGGCCTGTCTGATGTTTTGGCACAGTTCATTTTTGTGTAATATAATTGCATGTTACAAAAAAAATGCTTTTGATCAGAATTCTTGTTCATCTGCCCGTTTACGTGTTTTCTGGCTTTTAATGGGTAAACTCTCCATTTCATAACACAACTCTGAGGTTGTTTGCCCTTTATTTGGGTAGATCTTGTTTAACATCATTCTCATTTTGATGATTCTGCCACATTGGAAATTGGGACAGCCCTGACTGACTTTTATCATTTCAGTTTGCATTATACACATCAGTAGAATATCAAAGGAAAATGTGATCATTTATATCATTACATTTTCTTTTTAAAGCCATCTTAAAATGGTATCCACTTTGGATGAAAGTCTGCAGAGAGGAGAGGCAACAGTCAGGTCTCTAAATTCTCTATCTTCACACTTAACACTACTAATGGTCATGATGAGCACTCATAAGAACATTTCTTTAAGTGTGAAGATACATAATGCCACAAAGCCTTTGGACCAACGTGTTTTAGCATGCCGTGTATAGCTGCTTTGACTTTGTACCCAAACATATTCATTTGCAGTTGGTCTGCCAAGTGTTGGGGAATTCAACCATATATAACTGTCATCTCGCTGAGTGTTCACACTGCACACTTTAGAAAGATTTCAAACAAGGTGATGGATCAACAGCTGCACAAGTATCTTCACCGCACAATCAATTGTTTGAAGTTGAATACAAGCGACTTCAATTTCTGTTCACAGGAATCCTTTCTTACGAAAAGTCATTAAAATTTAATTGGGCATAATGAGTGCCCGCATTTCATGACTTCATGGTGTCTGTAAATGCTTCTGCGCATTTGCATCACGCCTGCCAAGTCGAAATCGATGTGTGAAATTTATAATGAAGTCATCGAGTTATGTGGGGTTAAAGCTTTTTCCTGTTTAACCAAACCATGCTGTTTCTTTTATGGAATTAAACCTCTTTGTATTGTTTTAGTTCACAAGGGTGATGCCATACTTGCAGGGTCATTGTCTTAACCAAACCGTATTGCACTAGGTTTTGACTTACAGATTTATTTACATTGACTCTCATCAAGTTTTAGAATTGTGACATTAATTACCCTTGTGCCATCTCCAAAGTCCAACAAAAGGTGTGTAGTCATGGTTACTAATTGTTTTACTGACAAGTACCCCTCTCCATAAACAATCTTCAAAACAGGTCTAAACTCTGTCAAATTTTTTATCCGCGGTGCATTCTAGAGTTTTGAAAGACAGCTGTTTCCATATTTTCCCAAGAAGGTGGGTCCATCATTAGTCAGTGAAGCGAACATTTGACTCTATCTTAGGCACATGACAGGGCCATCTTTACCATTTTGTGATGAACTCCATAACCCTTATAATCTACTTTCTCCGCACTACACCTCAGTGGTTCAATCATTTCTCATTCAAGTAAATAAACCATAAATTACAAGTAAATAAACATCTGCTCTCGCACAATGACTGATTCACTCTTGGGCTCAGATTTTGTTTGAACACCATGAACTAACCTTCCTGCAATGATTACAGTGCCTCCACCACCCCCAACCCCGGACATCACTTGGCTATCGATCATCAGTATAACTGAAAAGATTTAATTAATTTTCTTTTCACGGACCAGTTATTACGTCCGGTCATGAAATTCAATAACCAGAGTTGTTGTATCAAATTAATCAATATTCTGATCGTTCCAAGACAAGCTCAATTTCACGTTGCAATGACATCAGTATCACAAGGTTCAATATCCAGGAGACCATTAATGGAGGAGTTCCTTTTGATAATTTCGGGCCGGCACTTAATTACAGAGTAACACAACGAATTTTCTTCCTTTCTTTCCAGATGTGTATCCGTTGGATCAGCGGTCCAGACTTCGACAATCGGCCAAGAAATCGCCTGCCACTAACGAGGATGAAGAAATAGAAGAGAGGAATCCCTTCTTGTTGTCAATACCTGGGGACACCCCATTAGATAGGGGTAAATATGGCATTTTATTAGTTTCCAGTTATGTGTCACTGTATAGTTTCTTTTAAGCTTCATTTATGGTGCAGTGAGAGATCACTTCCTGGCCCGCGTGCATGTCCTCGTGAAAGTCATTTCCTGCAAACTGCTTGCTTGAGGCCAAGACTCAGGACTTAATCTGGCCTCCGTTTAACATCCTTCGGAGCACACCGAATGCCAGATGCCAAAGTGCTTTGCTCAGAGTTGACTTTAAAAAAAACACTTTATAAGTTCAGAACTTTTTTTAGATCGTGGTTCGATCAGTTCGCATGGCTCAGGTGGCTCTTCAATGTCATGGATGGCAGACGTCAGGGAGATGAACCATGTTGGATCGTTCAAACAGCAACTAGAGTACCTCCTCACTTCTAGAGAAAGACTGGAGTTGAAAAATGCACTACAGATTTATACCAGAAATAGGTGAGTTCTTTCTTTTGACTATTTGCTTCAGGTTCATATGGCTGTGGGAACGTACTTCTAGTGGTTTCACAGTTCAGCCAAGTACATCCCTTTCAGCACTTAAGAGTAGAGCTAATTGTTGTTAAGCATTTTGCCTATAAGCCACACAGTCAAATAGCTTTAATAGGTAACAGGCAAGATGTCATATCCAAGTGGATACAGAGTGGTTCTGCCAGTGTATATTCCTCTTATTTGATGTTCTTGCAGGTTTTATTCTTGCATTTGATGCAAAACTGTCTCCTGTATTTAGCTGACATCCTTTTATATCTTTCGACAGTGTCTTACTTAGGAGTGCATTCATGTTTCGCATCATTCCTTAGTAACATTCTTCTCATCCAACAGGAGTGTTGATAATCTTATCGAAGATGCATCAGTGATCCTTGATACTCCGTCGAAGCGGACACTTTGGTTGTACATCATACCATTGCTTCCTGACGAACACCAGGAGGTCTGTCGAGCGACACTCAGTATTCCTGTTAATCTTGTCAACCCTGGTAAGTTGATAAAGCCTTTGACTTGAGTTGCCTCTAAGTTTCAAAGTCCTGCTGTATGAAATGTTGTCAAAAGCTAACACAATGACTCTGTCGGGTGTCCTCTGCATGAGGCTTCCTTATTCCTTGTAACTCAGGTTTAGTTGCTTTTTGTCTATGCGGAAAGGTTGCTTTTGTGACTCTTACAACCTCTTTTTTATCATTTCCAGCAGTGCAGGGTGGTATTACCAGCTCATATACCTCAGATAGTGAACCAAGTCAGTCACAGTCCATGTCTGAATGTTCATCAGTATCAGAGGAGAATAACATCACAAACTTTAAGCCAGCTCATCCCCAGGATGGTGACGTCATGTTCCATTCTGAAGATGACTTCAATTTCAGTAAGTAAAGGTTACTATATCTTGACATATTTACTTTATTCATATCTCTAAAAGTCATCGCATGTGCATTAGACCAAATCACAGAATTAAGGTGTGTTGTTAGTCTGCCTGCCTGAATATCATTTACATTTAATCTACTCACATTTATGATATCAAGAATTAATAAAGTCTTTTTATGAATTCTTGATGCTATAGAATGGAATAACAACAACATCATGATGATAGATAAATCTATTACAAAAATATTGGTATAGATGATTTTTTTCTATTTCTTCACCAAGAGTTTATGCATCTTACATTTTACTTCCCAACTAAATGCACCAGTTTCCCTAAAATTCATTTTATATTGTTTAGGACGTAGAAAACCAGTTTTGGGTATGTTCTTTGCCTGTTTGATGCTGCAGCCAGCAACCTAGTTTTACCAAATCTATATTGCTATGCTAGATTCCCCTCGACCTTAGACTTAATGCATTTGCACATGCCAGTGTCAAAATTGTGGTAAAGCATGCTATTTAACCCTTATATTTTGACTGGATTTGATGTGCATGATGCAGAATTCATCTGTTTAGACTATAGGGTTCAAATTCAATAAAATGTCTTCTGTTATTTCAAATTCTAGTCTCTGAGGCTTTAAAAAGAATGTCGAACATTTTCAGTGAGTGGCAAATTTTTTATTGTCATTGTTGGTTGGCCTGGGACCCTACCTTAGTTTAAAGCAGAACAAAGTCACCCCTTTGCTAAAAGATGAAAAATATTTACTGCCTTGGCAAAAGTTTAACATGTGTGCATGCTTTAATAAAGTCATTATCCTTGATCTTTAAGGGCGCATTACTACCTGCCATAGTTCCTTTGCATTATGAGCCTCTGCTTGATTCTTTTCCTAGCCACCTGCTTTCCAGCTCCATCATCTACCCCCTAGTTTACCCTATTCTTCATGTCATACCTTACCACCTTTCTTAATTCTCTCTGCACATTCAATTTCATTTTGTCAATTATTTCATCTTCATTAAAGTCCTGAACCTTACTTTCCACCTTTTAACTTCTTTCTCCTCACATTCTATCCCTCTTAACCCTTTCTAGCCTGTCCCGATGGTTGTCAGAGAAATGTATGTCGCAGGTTCTCTGAAGTTGGTAGGATATTCTTAGATATAGAATGTTTTTTTGGTTGATGGGTATTGTTCATTGTGGTGATTGCATAGACACTTAAGTTATGCTGCTTTCCTTTCTAAGTGTAAGGTTACCATTGAGTCATTCATAAAGAAATTTGCTAGGTGTTGGGGTCAAAACTATGTAAACACCTAAAATATGTTTAAGAAAATAGTGCTGCTCCTTTTCACAGGTTTTCGCTTTTGGTTACAGTGTTAGTTCGGTTTTATGTCAACTGCAACACTGGATCCATTAAGTCCTCAATGAAGTGAACCTTTTTCTCAATGGTTTTGATTTTGATCTAGTTGCCTGCTGCAGTGCATAGTTTAACTTGGATTGATAAACTTAACAGATTATACAAAAAGAAAGCATTGGTGGGACTTTTCCTAAACTGATCGCATGTATGATTGATGTCTTATGGTGAGAACTTTCTATTGACTGAATGCCATCAGTATTGATAAAACTGAGATCTGCCAGCAACTGAAAGAGCAATTCTGGTATTAATAACAATCCTCAATTCATCTTTCTATGACAATACTCCAACCTTTTTTCCAGTTGGTAAAGCAGCTGCATTATTGAAGGGGGATGCAGGGGATCGATTGGTAAGTTACTTTCTGTACACAGTGACCAACAGTACGTGTATAATACACAAACTTCCGCTGAGACCTGCAATGTTCTTGAAGAGATTCTCCTTGATGAGTTCATTATCAATAGCACGGAAAAGCATCACATTTTGCAGTGTCCAACAAAAATGTCAGGTTTGAGGTTCATACATTTGATTGTGAACTTCCTTGGTTTTGCACTCATTTCCTACTTGTTTCATCATTCAAGTCATTGGGATCCTCCGAAGATATTCACAGTCTCCGCAGTTACCAGTATTCACCCCACTCACCGTCCTATGGATCCCGATTCTGGAGGTCGACGCCCAGCCTCGCTCATGTCGATGAGCCGAAGATCCAACCAAGCAACTCACAGAATCAAAATCGCTCCCTGGTGTCACCGACATCACCAAGAGTGAATGGCCATGGTGACCAACTTCTTTCCATTGATGGTAGGTACCGGTACGGTACTTATTAAAAAAGAAGTCACAACTCTTGCTTTAAATGTTTTTACATCTTTTAACACTTTTCATCTTCTTTGTCATTTAGCCACTGACAGTAGACTGTCCCCCACAATGTCTTTCTTCATTGTTTTTATCTGGGATGGCCATGCCACCCTACACACTAATTTGTGTGCAAAGACCGTCCTCGGGAACAGCCTGGTCTTTGGCAACCCAATTCTATCAAGAGGGACTCATGGTGTCTTGCTTGGAGGCTGAAGATGGTTGAGGTCTCTATGTGACTGATTTTGCTATATTCCTATTTCAGACAACTTCCTACTTCAAGCACCAAGGAATGGAACGCTCAGCCAGCATGATCTTGACCTTCCACGCCCAATCTCTAGCTACAGGGTTCAGGAAATAGATGAGGATGACCCACGATTGGAGGATATTCTGCCCCAAGGGGTCAGGGATGTTGAGGGAAAGGTTGTGATAGTGCAGACAAACATTCCACCTCAGCCCCATCATGGGCCGCTGATGAGCACCCATATAAATCCAGTCCATAGTCCAGCACATCATATTCATAGTCCAGTCCATCAAAATGTACAAAGTCCAATCCATGGTCAAAATGTGATGTATTTACCGAACTCGCAAAGTCCAAAGACCAGTCATATTGGGAGTTTGAGTCCTACGAGTAGTGTCAGTCATGCCTATAGCTTACAGTCAAGTCCACAGCAGTCCAGTCATACATCTCCATATCATTCTCCTCATCATCAGAGTCCACTGCCAGTCCATTCTCATCAGTCCACTCCAGTCCATGCCAGGTTCAATATGGGAAGTCCGTCCCATGGAGACCATTCACAGGACAGTCCATATATATCAGCTCATCCTCACCACATTCTTCCAGAGGACGGTGCAAATATGAACTCTCAAAACAGTCCGTATCATGGGGGACATCCGTCAAACGGATCTAATCAAAATCTTCCATACAATGTCCACACGTATAACGAACATCCGCTTAGCCGACAAGATCAATCGCATCCTTCCGGACCATACGAATCGTATCCATATCATCCGCCGCCTTTTCCGTTACCGGAGCACAAAGGTGACGACACCTGTCCTCAGTGCGGATCACATCCCAAACAAATCCACCCCACGAATGGTGCCAAAGCCTCATCAGCAGGATCTGATGTGAAGTCCTTGTTATCGTCGCAGGATTCTTTCATAGAGAAAGCCAAAGATGCGATACAAGCGCTAGACGATGCTGTTGCAGCAGAATCTGATGACGACTCGAATGACTCTCAGAAGGACACGATACGCGGGAATGTGCCAATGCCACCTCCACCTCCTCCCCTTCCTCCAGTGCCACCACCATTGCCCAAACATCTCAAGTCGGAGCAAAAAGAGAACTACCCGATGTACGTGAAGCGTCTGAACTGGGAGAAGCTTGACATTTCAGATATGAAGGAGACAGTTTGGGGACAGGTAGGATTGCTCTTTCAAATAAAGGACTTCTGTAGTGAATCAGTAATTGTGCCCTCATAACCTTACAGGGCTTGCGCTAGAGTCTTTCCCCTGAACACTTATCGGTGTGCGGTGACACTGCTTGCCTAGGATTGGACTGAGTTGGTCCTTAGGACGAGGGAGATTCCCCTACTTCTTGGGAATGATCTAAAATGGGCTCTTTTTGGTGCGTGCACCATAGACGGTAATAGACCAGTCATTCCTCATCTGACATTACAGTCTTGCTGTTATACTTTTAGCTTGGAGACACTGGTTATCTGCAGGATGTAGTCAAGTATTTAGAACTGGAGCACAAATTTAGTACCAAAAGAACAGAAATTGGTGAGTCTTCCTTTTACCTTTGTTTATCTTTCCATACTTTAAATCCTCAATATCTATATTATTGTGGTGTTAAGTGAAAACAGGATAGTGCTGTCAATCCTTCCAATATCAAACAATCTCCAACAATGTCTGTAGAAATTACCAATATTCCCTTTCTTGCTGTACAAAGTGTTTCCATTTTCTCTTCCAGTTTCCAAAGCTACTCGGGTCAACAAAAATCAAGTGAACATCCTGAATGCAAAGAAAGCTTATAATACTTGTAAGTATCATATGGATGATATCGGATCAAATCAAATTGAAAAAGTGTGCATTCTGACTGTATTCTAATGATCAACTGAATGTAACTATAAGAGGGCTAGGGAAGTTTATGTACCGCTGACATCAGTGACGAGACCACGTCTAGCCGTAATTAATCAAAGTGCAGTAAGCACAAATGGGATCGTCAGAATGGTGTTTGATAGACAACTACATTGTGCTCATAAGTCTTTTTTTGGTCTTATTTCAGCCATTTTACTTGGGCATCTAAAGATGTCTGTCAGTGACTTAAAGAACGCCCTCTATCGGATGGATGAGGAGATATTCACCCCAGAGTTGATACAGCAGATGCTCGCATATGCTCCCAATGAAGAAGAAGTAAATTAATTCTGTGACTGTTCAGATAGTGACCCATGCATTATTATAATGTGGGAGTTCACATTCCGGTATTGCAGTTATGAAGTAATAGAGTTGAATGATTCCGTACCTAAATTTTTGCTTTGATAGATTTTTTGCTTCGAAATTTTCTTGCATGTCTTAATTGAATGAAAATCGAGAGTGAAATCAAATATCCTTTTAGACCCTAAAGCTTATATCATGACGATGATAAGAATGGCACTAGCTAATTCTTATGTTTCATTTTAGATTGAGAAATATGACCATTACAATGGGCTCACAGGGGACTTGAGTAAACCGGATCAGTTTTGCTTTGAGATGAGCCGAATGCCAGGCTATACACAGAAACTAAAAGCAATGTTATTCAAGGCGAACTTTGCTGAAAAGGTGGAGGAGTTAAAAGAGGTGAGACAGCCTGATTATCTTATGGTTGAACTGTTAGTCATTATCATTGTGTCACCTTTGGAATGTTGAGAGATGTCGTGAGATGTGTTAGGTCTCATTATGGTCATCTGTTCTGGGATAAAAACTGACTCTCTGATGAGCATCGAATAGTTACACGTTACACAATTAGCCACTGCCTTAATCAAAATGTGAGGATTGGTTAAATTTGCAGTGTGTCTTTCTTCTATTTTTAGACACTAAATTGTATCAAGAGGGCTTCCCAAGAATTACTCGGCAGTAAAAAGTTAAAGAAAATGATAGAGGTAAGTTAATTCTAGATTGTATGAATCCCATGCTTTCTCTACTCACACCGTTGCAGTTATAATATCATTCAGTTAGGCCTAATTAAGCCTCTGAGAAATTGGCAAGGAATCATCAATCTCCATTCATTTAGACCACGATATTTTATTCTTTCAGATGGTGCTTGCAATGGGTAACTACATGAACAAAGGCAATAGTCGGATTGGGGAGGCATCTGCCTTCAAGATCACCTATCTTTCACAGGTATGAGCCATGGAAGGGAAGCTTGGTCTTATGGAATAGCAGAGGAAGTGGGGTTTTTTGTAACTCAGAATGTTTTGAGTTTGATTTGCATTGATTCTTACTGGTGAACCTGTAGGTTTGTCACCTTTAATTGACAAGGCACCTTACTCAATCTCCTTATCCTTTGCTTGTGACATAAAGATTCTTTGTAACTGAAGGTTGCAGTGACCTGAGGCACAAAATTGCTGTGATACACCGTTTAAAGATCAAGTAACCGGTCTTTCAATTTGTCTTCAGCTCGATACTACCAAGACGACTGATGGGAAGGCCACTTTCCTTCATGTACTCAGCAAAGGCTTCATAAAAAGGTTTCCAGAAATTACAACATTGCGTGATGAGTTGCCTAGTATTGCCAGTGCTTCCAAAGGTAAGTAAAACCATAAAGCTATTGAAAAAATATAATTCTTAAGCCAGCTGAGCTTCAATTTGCAATCATGTGTCTGTATCAAAAAATGTCAACCCATAGTTGATTTTGTGAGCTGTTGTTTGTTTTGTGTGTGGTCTGATAATATAACTAAATATATGTGTTCAATTTTGTTTTTCATAGGTTTGATACTTCATCTGTTTTCTGAAAAAGCTGTTTTAGATTTTGATGCTTTAATTGGAGGAACAAGGGTGCATATTAAGTTAGAGTTGCTTTTATTCTTAATCCTTTCACTGTCGGCCGTGACGTGCATAAGCAGCCTTTTGATATTGTTGCGGTCTCGATCAGGTTGTTATTAAAGCGCTGACCCAGCATTTTCTTGAGACACTCCTCCTTTGATAGTAAAAGGATGATCTTCAGTGTCGCGAGGTAATAGCTAGCATCTTTAAATCGGGTCTGTAGTTTACCTAAGATTACGTTATAGCTCTCGGTTTCTTTTGCTATGATCGATGCCTTGTCCATCTTTCAGTGCGATACTGTCCAAGGGTTAACAGTGTTACTGGGACAAGAATGCCAGATTTCTGCATATCTAGTAATTATCTGTTTCATTTGCATGATTGTTGCTTTAATAGATAAGCAAAGTGGATGGATCCAGGCGTTTTTGACTTGACAGCGTAGGTGCATGATGGTTGGAGGCGGTCACACCAACATATTCTAGGTTATTGACTATCAACTACTTAACCAACCTGTTCTACCTTAACAGACAGTAAGCCAGCCAGGCAGCAATCGCGGTTGTCTAATATCATCAAGTAGAGCTAGAGGGGAGATGGTTGGGGTGGAATGGACTTGTTGGGGGGGGGACACCAGGGTAGACCAAAAAATTTTTAAACAGGACGTCAGGGCAGGTTCTCCCTTCTGCCCATCAGTGGGATGGTAGCTAATACGAGGTCACAAGCTGGGTTATGCATGGAAAATGGGATGGTAAAGGCCAAAATCCATATTCCTGATTCATTGAAATATCTGCATCTGGATCCACCCAAGCCATTATTTCAATATCATTAGTTTGCTGGATGCTTGGCTTATAACTGAATGTGGTCTATATTCAATGGCACATTGGCATCAAGGGTGCAGAAACTGACTCCTCTTTTGGGGGAATATCCTTTAATTTGACTGCAAAAATCCCTTAGTTTTTGGAAAATGTCCCTCTGATGGTAAAACTACCTGCCTTGAAAAATCCTGGCTACACCTATGTTGCATCATCATGACAGGGCTTCCAACAGTTGACTTTGATGGTGTGCAGTTTGCAGTTGGTCTGGTTCACAAACATTGTCAGTAGGCAAGTAGTGTGAGTCTTATCACAAACATTGTCAGGCAAATCACAAACATTATCAGACACCACAAAACTGTCAGTATAGGCAAGTAGTGTGAGTCTTATCACAAACATTGTCAGTCAAATCACAAACATTATCAGACACCACAAAAACTGTCACTCAAACCACAAACATTGTCAGATAAAGCACAAACATTGTCAGATAAATCACAAACCTCAACAGTCATCCCAAATATTGTCAGACAAATCACAAACATTGTATGATGTACCATGGTTGCAATATGCACATGCTTTGGGATGCATTTGACTTTGGTTTTGTCCTTAGCAATTTCTTGTGTTTTCAATTTTGCATATTTTGCTTCTATTGTCATCAGTTTAGATTGTTTAGTTATCTTTGCCACCTTAATCATTTCAGATGTGTTTTAACCTTTAAGTTCATCTGACCTATCAGTACTCCAATCAGCTCTAATTGTTTAAGTGTATCATTGATTCTTAAAGAGAGAGCTTTTCAGAGTTGTGATATCACCATAGTGGAATGAAATGTGACCATAAATCTTCAAAAGAGACAGACCTTTATAACTCATTCCTTTATGGTATATCCTAAGGGCCAATGTCTAGTTTCTTTTTTTGTCACTCATTTTCAGCCATGACCATTGTCAAGGGCAAAATAAGAAGTAGGGTCCAATGTCTTGATTAAGGATTCACTTCTTTATCTTTGCACGCATCTTTTAATCACAAATCACGAACCATGAAATCTACGAGTTAGCATTTATTTATTCACTATCATTGAGCACAGTCTTAATTTCACAGTCTCATTTTCTTCCCCAACAGTTATGGCGGAAGGTAAAATTCACCTTCAAAATCTTTCTTTTTCTTCACTTTAAAATATTTCTTCTCTTTTTTGGTCCTGGGAAACCTTGCCGCTGTGGTGGAAAACCTAGCTTGACATAGGCAGGTTCTAATCCTATCCATCCCTTGAGATCCAACACAAATTTACCCGAAAAATCACAATGTGAACCTGTTCTTTTTGCACTGAATATGGTGCATTATATGTACATCACCTTACAAGTCATAAAACTCATTGCAATATTTCTCCTTTAACATTGAAATTTAGATTATACATGGTTTCCCATAGAATGTGCTGTCATTGAGAGCTTTACAGTTCTTGTCAAAAATAAGGAGCATTTTTGCATACAAAGCTGCTGATTGTTATGGTTGATTAAATTCTGGCCTGAAAAGTGTCTTTATGAAAATCCATCTTGAAAATTCAGACTATTTTTATGAGACACCATGTACATTAGAATTGTTGTTTGTTCAGCTGAATATCTTTGACAACATGTATTTCGGTGGATGGTCAGAATTTCACTTACCACATACTGTTTTTCTCTGTGCATTTAGAGGGATTGGGCTTTTAATTAGTTTCATGTTATTTGAGTACAGAAGGGTGGCGGAAAAAAATCTGAGTTAGTGACAACCTGTCCTGGAGTGATAGCTTTGACAAGAGTAATCCCGCTTACAAATTTTTGAAATTACCCAATTCTGAACGCAGTTTAATAAATTACATTATAATATTGATTTTGACTGGCTTTGGCATTGAAAGAAATGCTTTTCATGTACCATATAAAAACTTTGATAACGTGTCTTATCAAGCATTTCTTTTCTATTCAGTGACCAGCGATTCCATTGCCCAAGAATTAAATGACTTGAAGAAAGTGTTACAGGTTAGTATCGGAAGGAACTTAAAGTGTATTAGTCCCACCACCACAGTTGTAGATTTTTGTACATGTACCCCTACCAATTAGGGAGTTGGCCGAAATAACATCAGTATGAAATGCGGATTCAGCTTTTTGCATCAGCTTTTCAACATTACATGCATTTGACACATCCCTTCATTAGAATCCTAGATCTGCTGAGCTGTCGCTATTTCTGCTGCTTCGATAAACGTTATTTTTCTGTAAACTTTCTGCATTTCAGGAGATTTCGAACAATGTCAACAAGTACAATGCATTCAATGCTGTCGTCAAGGACAGATTCCAGGAGGTCATGGGAGTATCCTTTTGAGTTGTACTGATAACATCTTATTGTTTAGAGACGTGTATTTGCACGCTTAGCTGAGTTGTGGTATTTCACATGATGGGGAACTTTTAGATTTCTATCCAGGTAGACCTTTGTTGAATGTTTACATAGCATTATAAGTAAAGTAACACTTTGATGATATCTTTCCTTAACTGTGACCTCAGTTTTTCATATCGATAGCTTCTGATGAGATCCAGGGATTATATGCCATGCAAACCTTGACTGTAGCTGAATTCCATACCATGCTGAAGTATTTTGGTGAAGACCCAGATAGTTCAACTGCCAATGACATCTTCAAGATATTTGCTGATTTCCTTGCGAAATTTGAGGTAAGTCAATAGATATTTAAGCGCTGTGCAGACAAGGGATTTTGTCACTGCAAAGTGCAACATTAATATGTCATGTATGTAGCCTTGCATCACTGTAGGCAACTTGTGGGGACAGCCTTGTATAAAATATATCACAATTCCCCAGTATCCTTCTTTTGTTTTAAATGTATGCACTGGCCACACTATGTCATGGTAAGATGAACATGTTTCTAAATTTCTAAAGGACTTTGTAACAAATTATAAATCCTTTCCACGATTTCAGAGAGCTCATCAAGAGAATCTCATGCATGAACGACATCACTAGAAGAAAGTGACGGGGACTTCGCTTGCATCCCGGTCGGTCATTGAAGAGGATACCTGGCAAAAGGACACATAACCCTTATTATGAAACTTTTGGGATCTATGGCAGAACTCTCTTGGAAGACTGACTTTGTTACCTGAAGAATGGACAGACTTTCTAAGTTTGCATCTCAAACATTCTAAATATTGAAGAAGAACGAGCACTCAGTGATGCGTGAAGTCCTGCGCCTTGAAAACCTTGAGTATAGACATTACGGAATATTTGATATCTGTTCGTAAATCCTAGTGATTTTCAAGTGAGGTCATTGCAGTGTTTATGATCATAATGTACAGATTGTCTGAATATTCATTCATTTATTGACAGAATTTTTGTATTTACCCAAAGTACATTCGATGAATCTTATTGTTAGATGCTTTAATGACTTTAAATAGATATGGCGAGGGAAAGGCTGAGAATGTAACCCTGTGAGGTAGGTCAGTGACAACTGGCACAGAAGCTTCCAACATTTCACAAGCAATTCGAAATATGGTGAAGGACTTTGCTCTCATGTGTCGCTCCTGTGCCTCATGTCACTGGGTCAGGGGCTTTCAATAAAGTATGTATACACTAAAGTTGCCCTCCCCCTCCTAATGCAAAAGCAAAAAAAGTGAAATGTTGGTCTTTGACAACTAATCAGTCCACTCCCGTCCAGTGTATACAAACTTTATGGACGGCCCCTAAAGCACCTCGCAAACAAGCAATTTAGATCGCAGGTTGCAATGATTTAAATCCCTTGTTTGCAGGGTGCTTGATTGAATTGTGATTTGCGTGACTGTGATGTTATATTGCACCCAAAAACTATACCATTCTACTTCAGACGATGTATAAAAGGTTGTTTTTGTACAAGTGGTTTTATCTCACTGATGGTAAAGTTTGTCATGAGACAAGTCCCCTACTTAAGAAATTTCACCCAGTCAAATATCATGCCATTGACTGCTCAGTGATCGAGAAATAATTCTCGAGGTTCCTTGAGAGGGGCTTTGTTATTAGCAACATTTTAGCAATTTTTCATTTATTTTTGTCCAAGTTGTCTAAGATTGTGACTAAACTTCACTATCAGGTTTTGCGGTGAAAGTGTTTTATTACTACGCCTTACTTCCTCAGTTTCACTCCAGAAAGAAGCCCTGGACATTTGCACTCGCTGCATGCACAATTAATGACAAATGACACTTTTGTCTAAAATGTTTGATTTGCAATGTATTTGTGATGGAAAATCTCACAACTGTTGGTGTCCTTTTCCAACTAGGATTTCAGTATCAGTGATTTACTAGAGACCCTTTTTGAAGACCAGAAGTTGGGTCAATCAGTTGCAGCTTGAAGGGACCTCCAACTAACAGAGATTTTCCTGATTGTGTATATTTGCTGCTAATTTCATGTTCTTTCTGCCATTTTTTTACTTTTCTATGAAAATGTACAGTAGATTGTATGTATACTAAAGATTATCTTTTCACTTTATAAATGGTTTAGGGTGTTTGGCAACTTTTTAAAGAATATATAGTCAACCAAATTTTGGTGATGGTAAAATTATATCAGGCTATGGGTGTAAAGTATACCCATGCATGTGTACATGTAGGTTTGATTGTAAATTCGAAAACACCTTGGTTAATGTACCACTGTTTACAGTGTATAATGTGCTTTGCCTTGTTTTGGCAGCAGGGATTCAGATATAAGAGAGGTTGTGCATTGTCCCGACTCCCACTTCCAATACAAGTTGAACTCAAAATGTGTGTTTGTGCACCTTGCATTAGTGAGTTTCAGCAAATTGAAAATTTGTTCCTGTATGATGACATATCCATATCGATTTTCTGTATGTTATATGGGATTCTCCACTCAACTGTAGGTATAGACTCAGATACAGATACATCACAAGTGTATAAAATTTGCACCAGCCAAAATTCTCCCTATTATCTTCAGTAATATTGTTTTGTAACATATGTCATCATGATAGCGGTAGAAGGCATCATGAAGCTCAATTTAGTGACAAGATTTCACTCCCTTTCTTTGCATAATATTGTGTTTGTACATAATAAAGTTATGTAACAAGAAGCATCATTGTTGTTAGTTGTATCCAATGTTTTCGTGTGGAGAAAAGGAAGAAATCATTGATACAAAACATTGAAGCCAAGAAAAAATTCAAAGCGTCGATACCAATAATGAAAAGAGAAAGGCGATGTTCTCCCTCCCAGTCAGAAACTCTGTCAGGATTTCATGCTGATCAATAGGAGCAGACATTCATGAGTAGGAACAGACAGTCATGCTAGTTAATATCACTTCTTCTATCAGCCTGGCTAGTTCACCAAGCCATTATGCTTCAAGGCCAAAGAAACCATCTAGTCATTATGAGGGCCTTTTGTCTTTTTCCGGGGACAGCAATAGCACAAAAGCAAAGTGTCAACCCCCCCTTTCAAGAATTTGTGGGTTGGGCTTCTTGTCATGTCACATGTTTGGAGACCTTCTGTCAATTGCGTATAGGTCAATATTTGAACAGAAATAGCCGATTTGGGTATGAATATTATCAGGTCCTTTTGCAGTGTTGCCCTATAACCAGCTATTCTCATCTAGGTTTGGGAAAGTTCCACTGTTTGGAGCTCCTTATCCTCAAAACTTCCAAGTCCAACATACCATGAGATTCATGTAACAATATAAAGCACTGTTCATGATTTATTCATTTATTTCATACTCCTGCATTTCCCAGTTTTATCATACAGTATATACAATGTATAAATACACTTACATTACTAGTATATCACAACACTCACAAATTCTTGACACAAACTAAACCACTTAAACTTATTACAGTGAAAACCCTGTACAACATATTTGACAGTCTGCTCAGCTGGTTTTAAAACTATTTTCAGACATGATAACAATGGACTTACACATTAACTTTGATTAAAACAAATACATCCTAAATCTAGCTGACTGAAAGGTGACACATGATGTAGTTAAAGTTTTTAAAAAGATGTAGTTAGATACATGAAAATAGTAGAGCAGATCCCTTTAATATCATGATTTCTTCTTGGTCCCTTTACAGAGTGTGCACGTCACCACTTTTTACTAATTTGTAAAGTTCCATAAGCGATGAATTGCCTGGAGTCTAGATTCTCTAAAACTGTAACTGATTACAGAGTCAAAACCACGACGTTTTCCTGCTGTAGTTGAATGAGACCAATACTGTTAACATCGGATGCAGTTTGTGCGTGATCCGCATGTACTTTGCTTGGGCACATCGTCATGCTTATTAGTCTAATTCTAACGACCTGCTCATCCGACTGGCTAATAATCGCGATTCCTTCATTTTTCGAAGTGCTCGGTGGAAGTCATTCATCCCCAAGGAACGCAGACTATTGGATGTATCGCAGCTGAAAGAAAAACAAAAACATTTAGTTATTTTGATGATGAGTTGTTCCCGAAGAGGGAAGGGTCTATTGATGTCTAGTTTCTTCTCAGATTCAATGGTAACCATTACTGTGAAAAAGAACTGTTCCGCAAGAAGATGGAGGTGTGTAGGAGGGGAGTTTGGTGGTTTATGTAGAAAGACAGATTTATCATTAACTGGTTGATATGCAGTCACAAATTGGTGTCTGCATTCCTCTGGTTTGGCACCACTGTTTGGAAGGTCAATGAGGTGATTTAAAACATACCCTTCCTTGCCGCTGTTTTCATCTTCTTCCTTCATAAATTCCCTGACCCTGTATATGGAGGCATGTCGGCACAATTCCCTAAGGTCACTGCCCGAGAATTTCTCAGTGTCATCCGATACTCGACTCAGAGTAACACTTTCGTCACACTGTAAGGGGAACAGGTCAATGTATTACATGGAAATCAAACCAGGTCAATGCATTACAAGGAAATCAAACTAAGAATATTAAAGAAGGAGTCTCATGAATTACTATTAACTGCTGTCACAAATAATACCAGTAATGATGATAATAGTACATATTTCTATGGCGCTTTTCCATGTTACAAGTCTGTGTCGAATCTTCACAATGATTAGTTACACACTTAGTGTACAGAGGGAGTTAACATTTTCCATAACACTGGCGCTATATAAAATCTGTTTCGATTGACTCAAGTTTAGAATCCTAATGATTACTTACATTTTCATCTTTGAGAATTAGCTTTAAAATTTCATTTCTTTGCCTCTTATTCTGGAAAAGAAAGACAATGCATAACTGAGAACTGCCTCGAATTATAGTAAAGAAAAACAATGAATAATACTTGACTTGCCAAACTCAGAAATGCAGCGCCACTCGCGGACAAAGATAGAACAACTCGACATTTTTTTCACCGGTTTTCGCTGCGCATGCGTACCAGCCATTCGGAAACTAATAATGGCGGCAATCTGAACTTGTTTTGTGTAAGTTTTTGAGAGTTCAAAAAGTTCTTTAAGGCTCATGATTTAAGATAATTTAGCAATCTGATAACTATTACGTGTTAAGAAACAGACGTACCACAGTTATAACCAGTTTACCTGTGTGAATTTGCTTTCACTGCGTGAAGAACAGTTGTTTTTCTCGTCCGTCGCCGCGAAAGATGACGGCTGGTACGCATGCGCAGCGAAAACCGGTGGAAAAAATGTCGAGTTGTTCTATCTTTGTCCGCGAGTGGCGCTGCATTTCTGAGTTTGGCAAGTCAAGTATTAAGAACTGAACCTGCTGTGTTAGCATTCTCAGCCGAGTTGGCATAGAAATGCTAAACTTGTACTCTGAACTGAAGGCTTAGACATTGGCAAATATATTTCAGATTCACAAAGGTGAAGGAAATTTCAGTAAGGACAAATCAAGGAAGACAAGCAATATAGACAAACTCTTAGAGATAAACTTCATGTCAGGCTGGAACCACTGTCCGCATATAACAATCATTGAGCTTACCGGTAATCCTATATGGAACATACTTGGCATACGCCTGAGAATAGCAGCATCCACATCTTGTGGGCGATTGGTAGCACCTATAATCATAATCTGTGAGTTTGAATTGGTCATAAGGCCGTCCCAGAAACTCATGAATTGCGTTTTGATCATGGCAGTCGATTCATGGTCCGATGAGTTTCTTGACCTCAGGAATGAGTCTGAAAAGAGAAAAAGAAATTTTTTCTATTCACAGCATGTTAAATTAGTAGAGAGATTGACAAACATCTTGATTAACGAGGTCAAAAACGACTTTACTGTACAATGTCACACAATGATGTGACACCTCGGTCTCTGTTGACAGGTGCTGTCCTCTGGACAAAGTGTTAGAGACTATGGTATCAAGACTGAAATTCATATTTTGTCAGCAATCACCCTATGGAGCAGGCAGTTGGAGGAGGCACATCAGTCTAAAGGATGGCCAAACCTGAGGGAACTAGAAACAGAAACTCACCTATTTCATCTATAAATATGATAGTTGGCTGGAGTTTATATGCCTGCAAAGAAAGATCATTCAGGTTACAAAGTCGAGACATCAAAGCATAGAAAACGTTCAATATGCTTATGATCTTGTTGAAAACCTTCCCCGGTCAAGAGGGAGTGTATTTTAGGAACAATAGGGAGGCCTGCTGGTGGAGGATGTGACATCCCCCCAAAATATTTGTTCCTTCAGAACATAACAAAACACAATTCAAGAATCATACCAGTGAGAACACAGCCTCCGCTCTCTTTTGTGACTCTCCATACCATTTGTCAACGAGTGAAGACACTTGTAGGTTGATAAAGCGTGCACCTGCTGCCTTCGCTGTGGCTTTAGCAATCATGGTCTTGCCACATCCTGGTGGGCCATACAATAGTACACCTACAAAGACAAGACAATGGATCCTTTATGACACAGCAGACACTCAAGAAATTTAAAAGACCCCTCAAAATTGTATTTTTTCTCGCTGACTCGGCACGTTTTTTGAATTGGCGGCACCCCACATCGACATGGCTATGGTCAGTAGGGGGACAACAAACAAACTGCTGTTTTCAGGACACCCTTTCACCCATACAAACCTTTTGGAGCTTGCATCAGGGTAGAATTTCCAAAAATCTCTCTTCTTTTGAATGGCATAATGACTGTTTCTAATATTTCCTGGACCGTCTCATCAAGTCCACCAATGTCCTCCCAAGATATGACCATATTGAGAGGGTCCACGAGATTTGAGGCAATGCAGAGTTCATAATCAGTGAGCTGTAATGTGAAACATATGAAACTTGAGTATTTTGCATTGAATATACATTACCTGAAGTTGAAACCCTCTTATCCAACAGTCATGAAAAAAGCATTTAAATTTACATTGATATCCTGAATAAGGTTTTTGACATCCACTTTAGCTTCCTCTACTCTCATACAGTTTCTTTTCGTTTGTCAGAGAGAGATGTTACTGCAGAACATCTGTCTGAGATTTGCAGTTCACCACAACCTTTAATTTTTTTATTCTGCCCTCACCTTGATATTACTGCATCCTATACTTTTCAGTAATTTTTCGGCCTGAAATATGTTTAAAATATAATAATAATTTTATATAAACCCAATTACACATTCAGCTACTAAATCTATGAAACTTTAACAAAAGAACACATGGTATAGTATGTGACCAAATTTTTTGTGCAAGAATATATAATCAATGTCATGTTTTACTGAAGCAGGGACCATTTCAGCCGCCATCTCCCTTAATATTATAATTTATGCATTGGGTCTGTATGTAGCTACCACCTCGATACTCGCGCACATTTCCAAAACAGGAATGACACTTAGAGTTCGACTGTCACAACTAGGCCCAGGCCTCAGGCAAAGGGCAGACAGCACCTTGATTAAATGGAATCTGATCCCAGCTAGCCATGCATGTATGTCACATATGAATAATGACACACTACATAGTACATACCCGCTGGTGAGACTCTTTTTTCTCCTTTCGAGTTGGATCCATAGCATCGCCCAGCCATTTTACACCACAGTACGTTATGGCAAAAGAAACTGTCAAACCAACAAGTGTTGAAACTGCCCGTGCCACAATCTCAGGCCGATCCATCATACAAGAAAAGGGTTTCTTCTGGAAATAAAAAAGTTGTATGTATTGTAGGAGTGTACTGCTTGGTTAAAATTTACAATACAACACTGTACGGTTTAGTTTGCGCATACAGGCCAACTGGTAACTGACCAATCAGCTAACAGCGCCAGAATATTGTCTGACAACACGTGTAAAATAATTATTTTACATGTTCATGTTGTCAGTGGGGGTGTGCTCTTGGGTTGGACTTATTAAGTCATTTACACGTATCAGGTATGGTAAATGGCAGTGTATTGACAAGTCCCTCCTTTGCGACTGTTTACTTTTCCTGTGTTCTTTCTGACCAATTAAAGGGGGAAAGTTTAAATCAAGGGGAGAAAACATGAAGGGGACAGTCGAAAATTGGGGTTTTGAACTTCCTTCATGGGCGCAGCCATATTGAAAATCCCCGGATGAAGCAATAAGTTCACCTGCAACTTTGAAGCGGATTTTGCGAGTTTTCCCCGAGTACTACCGCAAATATGATATACTTCGGGGATGAGTCATTTAAAAAACAATTTTTCTGTCGAATCAGTACGGGTTTTTGATCAGCTGGTGATGTGTTATTGATGTTTTTGATTCGGATTCCCGCGTGACATTGAAATTCAGTGCGTGACCAATTTACACACACTTGAACTGTGTTAAACGGACACGCATACGTTCAAAATATAGTGCAACATAATCAAGTTTGTACGCAGTAAGATAGCAATATTTTTCATTATCAAGATTGTAGAGTATGAGATCAATGCTATTTACATCTTTGGCTTGCTTGGTTTGTATATTTTGCTGAAACCAGCCAAATAGCGTGACATTCGAACTATTTTTGGCCTACATAATTTGTTGTTGATATCCATACACCAGGAAGAAGCCATTGCCATTGGCATGCATTTGGTCTTTTGAGTCAGTTGGATTTTATGATCAAATTTGTGCTTCAGGAATGCGATCAGACAGGAGGGCAATACCTAGAGAACACAATATTTGAAGTGTAGCCTTCGGGCTAACAATTACACAAGGGTAATCCTGCATAGGATGGCTGATGAGGACGAACCCGCGTACGCTCTACCTCACCAAATCATGGCTAACAAAATCAAGAACCTGGTCAGCAAGAAAAAACGTCGTTGGAAAGTCGATGGATTCGATTTGGATCTAACATGTATCCTCTAATTTTTGCATTTCATAACAATTTGACTATCTCAGTGTATAGCCACCAAAGCCAGTATGTCATTTGACCCACTGACATAGTCTAATCAGAGTGACCTAGTTATTTTCCTTGCATTGATTCTTGTCTTATCGCTTGCACCTCAGGACTTGTTTCAGCAATCTGTCATCTTGCCTGCTGTGCTAAACCTGTGCATGCTGTGTGAACTCTGCTTGAACTCGAGCATACTTCTCATTTTCAGATAAGTCTGGATCAGTTCTAAGAAGCTACTGAATAAAGCACATTTGGAGGGCCGTATTTGAAGACTATCTATCAGCAGGCACATTCTTTGGGTTACGTTAATCGATGTTCTATCAGTAGGCCAGATCTTTGGGTTGTATTGCAAATTTTTAACATTTAATTTTTCCGTTGCAGAAAAGAAGGCATTTGATTTTATGATGACAGCTTGATTCATTTCAGATAAAATCGACAATGAAGAATGAATGCCATGACTATCACGGCTTTGACTTGAGTCAGTGTGCATTTCATGATGCAATTGGGCAGCTACATCAAGCCCCCCCCCCCCAAATTTGAATTCAGTGTCCGTCTCAGTCTGAAGACGGCCAAGTGGTCTTCACAACATTGACTATTTCATATTTGATTTTGAGTATTGCGCAGGACCACTGATTGATTCAGTTGAATTGAAAAGTCGCTTGTCTGTCTTGAGCACTTTTGAGACATGAATGTGTAACTGAGCCTTGACTGGACTGCCAACAAAAAGTCAAGACTAACATGTATCATTAGTGATCTAAATGGAAAACAAGTTGAAAGCGTCAAAGAAAATTGCTTGAAAAATGCTGTATATAGCCATAAGGAAGTAGAAGTGGAGATGTGGTGGTTCTATTCATCATACTACATGCTATATGTCAGCTAATCGTCTTCCTTGAGCGGTCATCCTAAATTGCGTCCATGCAGTGGCGACCAGTGGTGTCCAACGCGAAATAATAGCGTGTATATGGTTAAAAATGTTTTCAAGCTCCTAAAACACTTTCAATAAACAAGATTTAGAAGTTTGGTGGAGTTTGCAAACCTATAGTTTTTGAATAATCATCACCAGAAAACGATCTTAGTATGCCATCCTGATGCCAGATCCCGATTCCGCTTTTTCTATAAACCCAAGGAACGGCAGCCAAAACAAACATGGCATCCAGTACTTTTGCTGGATGCATACTAAGATCGTTTTCTGGTGATGATTATTCAAAAACTAGGTTTGCATTCCACCAAACTTCTAAATCTTGTTTATTGAAAGTGTTTTAGGAGCTTGAAAACATTTTTAACCATATACACCCTATTATTTCGCGTTGGACGCCACTGGTCGCCACTGGACGCAAAATAGGATGACCCTCCTTGAGAAAAGGTTTCAGTTCTTGCTGAGTGGTGGGGACTTTTTTTTTTTATGGGTTGCTACAGACATGTTTGTTTTGGGTTGATACTGATAGTGTACTTCCTCACATCGCAGGTTCTTTCATGATGGTCGATCGCTAGTACCAGGAAGTCCACCCTACCCAGAATTGTATATCTCTCAGTTAGAAATCTATTCAAACCTTTTGAAATCGATGAATAAAAAGCATTTCGAGTAATACATGTAATAATGGCTCAATATTGATATATTGCTTAGTACATTAATCCCTGGAGATGAGTCACTTCCTCATGTGGAATAGTGATATCAATATTTTCTGTGGAATCCTATTGTATGTTAGTTTCCGTAGAACACTCAACAACCATGACGGCCATCATTGTCATTGGCCTGATGAATATATGATAATATTAAATTTCTGTGTCATTGTCTACATAGATGTAGGACAAAACATTCACGAAAAGTGGCACTGATAAGGTTCTCACTATAAATGATTCAACCCCACCCTTTGATTGTGTTGCGTGATCCCCACATGTTTTTGATGCCCCTAAAAAACATTATTTACAGTTCATCTTTTTTATGGTATATTAATTGTCATTATTGTTAATTTGTGTTGATTTGGATTTGTTTTGCCTGCACAGAGATTATTCTTCAATATTTAGAATGAACTAGCGCTTGTAAAATGTTTACACTTCATGAAACATTTCCACATCAGTTTTCATTTTCAAATGATGTTTTCATTTTGAAATTGGCTTATGTATACCTTCAACTGAAAAACATACTAAATAATATTCTTTGGCATCACCCGAATCAAAATAATAATCTACGATGCTTCTAAATTAAATAAAGTTAAAACATTTTCTGTTTTCTCAATTGTGTCATAGCCATGGGCTAATTTCAACTTTTCGCTTGCTTCAGCCTTAGGGTTTTCATATACTTGTATGTCCAATGTGGTAAATCACATTTATAAATATCAAAAAGCTTGTAAATTCTGTTTAGGTTTATCTAAAACTGTATGCCCTTTGAAGCAAGCTGATCCTTTGTCTGTCTCGGCTTTCATCTCCTAAACATGCTGGTATCACCTGAATCAAAATAAGCTGTGATGCTCCTCATCAAGTAAGGTTAGAATATATTAATAATATCATCTTATTGTGATCACTCTGAATTATGAAAACTTTGTTTGACTGTGATTTATGAAGTATGATTGCAATAAACACAAATTTGGTTGCAGGAAACGGACATTGAGTCATTGCAGTCAGTCAAAGACATTGCAATTTAAAAAGCAATTGCTGTTATTGCCAACATTGCCAACCGACATTGCTGATGAGAGGGGTCGAAAATCTTGCTATGCACAGCATAGAGACAATTTTGCAAAACTTGCTTGTTGATCTATCTACCATTTATGTTTTCTGGTACTGAAGCTTGGTCCATCCCCTATTTGAACTTTACAATGATTACATTGTAATGCGTACCACCTTACCTTCAGGTCTGCAATTTATTATGAATTTCAATGATTTTAGACTTGTGAGAGTTCAATACCGGACTTGTTCTTGCCTTGAGTTAAACTTAACAGCACGTTGTATGTGTGTATATACCTGAAATAGCAATAACTTCTACAGGTGGTTAAGCCCAATCATTCCAACTCGCTCTTTGTGTGGTAAAGGTTTTGGCTAATAACCAGCAGTTGAACTAGCTGCTTAAGTCATGTGCATGCACATGTCTTGCCTTCTTCCTGCCCTGATTAATCATTATCCTCAGGCGAAATTAATGTTCCCTTCTTTTAACAAACATCCACAACCTTAATTTTTAAGAACGTGAAATGAGAATGAGAAGAAGTTTTCTTTGAAGATTTGTGAAAAGGTGATATTTCCTCCTGTTACAAATGTACATCAGTAAGCTACATGTAGGAGCACACATGTGTATATGTAAATGTCTGCACTTAAAAAATATTGTATAATAATTAATATAGTGTCTTTTCTTTGTTTTTGTGACATTCCTTAACTTCTACTCAGATATCAAAAGCAACATCATCGCCATGGGGTTTCCAGCTGAGAAGCTCGAAGGGGTCTACCGAAACAACATCGATGATGTTGTCAAGTAAGCATTTCCTAATTTCTTTCCAAAAATCTCCCCGACTTGTCTAGTGATTGGCTATTTCAAAAGATAGTCACATGAGAAAATGAACATTTCACTTCGTCACACATTTTTAAGGAATTCCCTGAACTTAAAGCAGTGTCCACCATTGCTCAGGAATCGGTGTGACAGCAGTAGCTGCCAGCAGTTTGTCCCAATTCACCCTATCCTGCCTAAATAACCTTATTAGCTCACCTCTTAGCAGAGGTGAGCTTATCCCATACCGTGGCGTCCGTCGTCCGTCGTCGTCGTCGTCCGTCGTCCGTTAGCAGGGCACGTTTCGTAACTGTTAGAGCTATTGAGTTGAAACTTGGTACACATGTACCCTTATGTAATGACACCTTGGAGACCAAGTTTCGGTCCGATTCGTTTCATGGTTTGGCCACCAGGGGGCCAAACGTTAAAAGTGAAAATATGCAATATCTCCCTTAATAGTAGTCGGGAAATTTTGAAAAAAATATGGTAGGTACTTCTAGCAAAGGTGCATCATATATCCTCCGGGTTTTTGATTTGCCCTCCTTTTCAAGGTCACAGAGGTCAAATAATGTAAATTGGCTGTTAGGATGTAACGATGGCACGTTTCTAAACTGCAATGACAATTGATCCCAAATTTGGTACACATTTACCCCTTAGTCAGGTAATCTCAGTTTGGTCCAATATGATTCACCACTTGACCACCAGGGGGCAAAATCCAAAAACCTTAAAAATGTGATTATTCCTTAACTTCTTGCCCGATTGCCACCAATTTGATATCATGGGTACATCTAACCACCATACAGTATATGTCACACAGGTTTTTAATTTGACCTTCTTGTCAAGGTCACAGAGGTCAAATGGCGTAAATTCGCCGTCAGGCCGTAACTATGGCACGTTTCTTAACTGCAATGACTATTGATCACAAATTAAGTACACATGTACCCCTTGGTCAGGTGGTCTCAGGTACCGAAGTTTGGTGCGATCTGATTTGCCGTTTGGCCTCCAGGGAGGGGGCCAAATCCTAAATTCTTCAAAATGCCATTATTCCTAGTATTACTTGGCACCAATTTTATATCATAGGTACATCTAATTCTAACAACCATTCAATGTGTCACCCGGGTCTTCTTTGATTTGACCTACTTTTCAAGGTCACAGAGGTCGAATGTACTGTAAATTGGCCATTTTGGGGAAATTGTAATTGCTTGGACCTACATCAAACCTAACACAACATGACACAATACCATGCTCTTTATCCATCTTTGCTCCACATGAGGTGAGCACAATGGCCCTGGCCATTTCATTCTTTGTATGCAACACCAGCCAAAGCAATAATTCGATCAATGAAGCTGCCAAATGTAGTGGCCTTCAAGCCAGAATGTGGGTTAATGTCACATCTCTGCTATTTTGATCTAAATGTGCTTCAGGTGCAGCACACTTGTGGCCACTGCTGGGCTATAATAGAATGATTATTTTGCACTCATTGACCTGCTACATTCATGTGGAACATGTGTCGTTGTACATGCATGTTTTGCAGGTAGCATAGTTTAATTGGGAAAGAGTTTGATGATTTAGTTGGGCTTTTGGTTAATTGAGCAGATAGACAATGTAATAGAAGCAGGGCTGTTTATTGCAGCTAGTTTTTTGCTCTGGGGAGGAGGCTGCTGTTCTGGAACAGTTACATGTAGCAAATGTCCTTGCTTTGTGCTGATAACCTGTCTGTATTGATTTTTAACTGTCTTGTTTTCAGATTTCTTGAAAAAAAGCATAAAGACCACTACAAAGTGTATAACCTGTAAGTATGTGATTTTATGGCAGACGTACAGTATATACATGTAAAGTTTCTCATAAGATAGAGCGACCATAAAACAGCCATAAAATCATTACTTTTCAAAAGACATTATTTTCATTTCATTGAAATACTCCAAGTGGGTGTAGTTTTTCCTGAACTTTGAGCAGGAAGGCCTGGGAAGGCTCATAAAAGTTTTAAATTGTATTGTATGGTATGTATGAATTAAAATGATGTCATATTGGCCGTTTTAGCTCACCCAAGATATAAAGCTTCCTGTTTCCAGCATCCTCAATGTTCCATCGATTGGTTTCAGGTGTTCAGAAAGAAACTATGATGTGTGCAAATTCCATCGGCGAGTAGCCAACTATCCCTTCGACGACCACCATCCACCTGTCTTCGAACTGATCCGGCCATTCTGTCTAGACATGGACAAATGGTTGTCAAAAAATGATCAGAATGTGGCTGCTGTGCATTGTAAAGCAGGAAAGGTGAGAGAATACAGTAGAACCTGCCTAAGAACACTCTTTTAGGACTGGAAAATGCCCTCTTTAATTAAAAGGTGTCCTATTACAGAGGTCTAAATCAATGGAAACGATCAGTTGGGGACCAGTGTCCTTTAGAGAAGGACATAATTGAGAGTTGCTATGGGAGGTTCAACTTAAGTGGGAATAGCTCTGGATACCTGACTCCTGTGACCTTGGGCTTGGCACTTTACTACTTCAATTACCTTGTCCTTGATTGAGATGTGATAAATATAATTGTCCCAGTGCCTATGCCAAGGCAAGCAAAAGGCACCATCCAATTATGTTGGTAACTTGTGGTTATCATTGTGATCAAGAATCACCAGGCTGATAGCTTCAGTTTCGAAAAAATGCTCCAATTGTTGGAACGTAGGGAAGTAGACAGCAACTGCTTTCAGCCCTTGTTGGATCAAGGGGAATTATTAAATTGATTGGGCGCAATCTGCTTGTTCTTGTCATGTCAACCTATCAGTTGCTACATTGGCTGTTGGGAAAATTTAGGACGGGCTGAGCATGATGACTTTGTAGGGTGTAACGTCAGTGTTAGATGACCACAACTGATTCCTCTGTCTATGAGTGATGTCTTTTAGTGTGAATAAGATCATACAGTACTTGAAATATACCAAAGTCGATAGTTTAAAAGTCTCCTAGTCGATGTCATTGGTCAGAAACAAAGACATATGGGTCAAGGAATAACTTATTTTAATAGGTTTAATAGGTTATTCCTTGACCCATATTCATATAATCGAGAGCAATATTTTCAATTATATGAATGTGATAAACCAAAGTTATGACTAGCATTTAAAAAAAGTTGGTGCAGAAATTACACCCCTTCGTGTATAGAATGTACGTGTACCAGTATGTATGGCTTGAATATTAATGAGAGTCACCTTGGATATAAAATAGCTATTTCCATCTACCTATTGCTGGCATTTGATTCAGATAAGTGAAAGCGGGAAAAAGAATTAAAGATTTTTAACAAGCACCATTTGGCCTACTTTCAACTAAAAGTGCTTTGTCAGAGAAGTTACACTCATCATAACCACGCGGTCAAAATTCTGGCCTATCGGTCCTGCCATTCCCCCCCCGAAATTGGAATGGTCTTTGGTCGACCATGAACACCTTGAAAACGTGTGGTGTTCAGATAGTGCCTCACTGCCAGGATCAATAGAGATTGTTCAGCTCCATGAATAACCATGGTCTGAATACATATTGGAAGCGAGCCAAGTGGGCCAATAGAGCAGAATGGTTATACTCCATATCGATTGAGAAGTTGAGTGCATGGTATGCGATCACATAGGTGTACCCACAATGTGCAGTCACAACCTCTCTAATACTCGATGAACATTACTCTTGGGACTAAAGAAATATTGTCTTTCAGACATGCTAGATGGCTGAGAGGTGGTCTGTCCTGATGACATGGGTCAAGTTGAACCAAAAACAGTTTCCTGATAGAGTTGTCTGTTCCAGGGCGTTCTGAGCGTAGAATGGCATGAAGCCAAAGCAGTTTCAATGGATCAAGACCCTACATTATGCTTTTAACATTAGTTTTAAAATGGCACTCTTATGACTTAGACAACTTTTTTTGGCAAGCTATGTCCTTTCAAAATGATATATCAGTTTGACTAATCTTAGTTATATTTACATAATGTTGCATAGAACAATTTGGGTCAAATTGATGTACAATGTGACTGGGATAATTAAATGTTATAGAAGTCTCATTGATGTCCCTGACTGAATGCATGTTACTAGCCTGTCACCAAGTTTGGAAAGGACCAGACTGATTGCCAAATGGCTATGATGCCATGCACACATCTGGTTTTGCCATTAACACCTTCTGGTACATGGACACTATTATGACAAGATAGTTCATGAAAAGCATGTACTTTAGTGATTGGCAACTGCTACTGCAGCCAACTAAAACTATGTACATCATTGTTAAAGTACATCAGGCCACTAGTCAGTGTTCATTTTATAGCTCTTGGCAAATGTTGTTCTGCACTGATTCTTTAAGCATTCAATCTGCATTGGAAGAGTTATTCTCCTTCAAGGTTGGATGAGTGTTTTCGTGAGCCACAGCAATTCTAGCTGCCCATTTGATTGTTACCCCCATTTTCGGCCAGAGAGTGAGGTCCATCGTGTGTGCCACTGTCCACTTGGATGGGTCTTTGCTTGCCTTGGCATAGGCCCCAGGTCCAAGCAAGCTCAGTTTCACACCAGGGATAAAAGTATTACTGAAACTTGCATTCTTGTATGATTTCAGGGAAGAACGGGAGTGATGATATGCGCCTACCTCCTCCATGTGAAACAGTTTACTGATCCAGACCAGGCATTAGAATATTATGGTGTAACACGGACAAGTAATAAAAAGGTAGAAAGAAACATGTGGCCATGGATGGCGTGATACCACATCACTTTAACTTAGAGAGGGAACTCTCTGGAGAATGCACTCCAGCAAGTGTAGAGCATTTGCTAAAGAAGTGGAAATATTGTCCTTCCAATTTCTTATTACACTAAAAGTATTGCCTGGTCACCGTGCCAGTTGAAAATACCACTTGCATATACTTAGAAATTTGTTCCACCTAATTTGAAATGATCTTTGTTTTAGGGTGTGACAATACCTAGTCAGCGGAGATATGTTGAATATTACGGTTACCTGATCAAACATGAGTTACACTACAAACCGGTCACGCTTCTGCTAAAGGGAATACAGTTTTCAACTATCCCAAGGTTCAATAATGGTTCATGTAGTAAGTATACTTAAAAGTGTTGATTTTTGATTTCGTTGGGATTAGCACTTGATAAAAAACAAGTCTCTCTTTGGGGGAGGCTGGCCTCCTTAGCTTTGCTTGGCAACTAGTCTCGGGAAAACTGACAACTTGAGAGTAGATTGGAACTTCAAAGGTGCAGTACGCTAAAAATAACCGTGGTGGGGTGATATAGGTGACAATGGAGCACTTCTCGCTTGCTGTAATAAAAACACTGGTGTCACTCGTGACGCAAGTTGAGATTAACGCTTACATATGTGACTGGGTCATTGGGACACGAGTGATGCTTATTTTAAGGTGTTTAAAAAGATGGACTTTTTGCCAGTTTCTTTGAGATTCTTTTCTTTCCTGTTGGTTTAAGAGTTCAATCTTCAAGTTGGCTATCAGGATGTGGGTCAAAAAGCTATGAATTTTGTGTTGGGATCGTTGTGGTTTTTCCCTGCGTTTCACATATTCTGTTCCCTGTTTTGGCCTTTGCGGTTGTCTCACTCTACAATACTTATTTACAGGTCCGTTCTTCGTGGTGAACCACAAAAAGGTCCGAGTGTACACTTCACCCGTCTATGACGTCAAAAAGGAAGCTAAAGATCTTGACATGGAGACGACACAGTCTGTGCCGGTTTGTGGTGACATTCAGATCGAGTTTTTCCACAAAACAAAAATGAAACCAAAGGTATGATGACTTGGCCGAAAATATTTTGCATATCACATAATTTCCCAAGAGAGTGTCGTAAACAGGAAAAGACACTGGCTTACATTTTTCTCCTTTATTTCCTCATATTTTTTAGCCATTTTCATGAACAATGCCCAAATTGCCTATGGGGATTTGATAAGAGAGCATGCTGGCTCAGTGGAAGATTGTCCAACTTGTGAAAGGATGTTGGAGGATCATTTTTTTTCCCTCTTGTTGGCTTCCTTACACTGAGTGAGGCTGTTGTGCCAAGTAGCCCCAATCTGTTCATGCACTATGCAATGTATTGCAGTTCTATATTATGTCACGCAATATAACTTGGTCCTTCCAATGCTTGAAGATCTTTAAAAGATACCAAAAGAATAAGCGACTCTTACATGAATATATTGTTGAATGTCTTCTGCCTCCGCAGTAAATTTGTGTGGCCTCAATCAAAGATGTAAGCCAGATAGGGAGTCTAGTTTCCAAGTGGATTTGGTGTGCAGCTGTTGAGCTTTAGAAGGAAAGTCGACAGAGCACAAACACTAGGCTTCGAGTGCTGTTGGCATAATTCAACCCATCGAAACCTGCGCCTGGGATTTCCCAGGAATACTACAGGGAACATAACAACCTCGGGGCTTGATTTTTTTGCGCCATGGCCGTCGCTGCATTTCAAAATGGCCTGTGCCCTCGCTAATATTCTGTCACATTTTCCAGTGCACATATGGGGCCAAAGTAGCTGATTTAAACTCTGACCCATCTGATTTTCAGGCAGGGGTGAATTTTTCTCAAAAAGATGTGAACCCCTTTGAGAGTGGTAACACAGATAAATTTATGTTTCCTTTCACAATTTCAGGAAAAAATGTTTCATTTGTGGATCAACTCATTCTTCATGAATCCGCCTGTGAACTCTTCTTCACGAGACTGTAATGATACTAGTTTATCAGTTGTAGGACATGTGCTTAAAACAAATTCTATAGGATCCAACCACACACAATCCAAAACTCTCTTTCTGGAAATACAGAAGGATGACATCGACAAAGCGAACAAGGACTCGACTCATAAAATCTTTAGCTCAGATTTTAAGGTGAGAGATTTCGGGATTATGAAATTATTTGTGGTGATTTGTACATTGGTTGGTCTAGATATGTAAGAAATTGATACCTCACTGTCAGTATTCATGGTATTGGTTGCCTCACAAAACACTAAGAGGGTGGAGCTAAACTATATGGTAGGCCAAATGTTGGCTGTAGCAGCCAAGGTTTTGGGGGAAATAACATCTCTACAAAAACACTGATCTGGTGCAATTATGCTGAGAGCATTGCATTTGATGGAGAAATAATGTATGTTTATATTTCATCAATGAGACATGAACTTATTTAAACAAAATCATGTCGTTGTCACTGCTCGCATTGCCGTGTAGTAGCATGACTCAGAATTACAATTATTTATTCGATTTCCTTTTCAGGTAACATTATACTTCACAGAACCAGAGGATCAACTCGACGAATCAGGTAGCAATACAGAAGGTGCCACAATCAATGATATAGATCGCAGGGACAGTGACGATTCAGTTGACGAGAATGCTGATGAACGATTATCATGCACGGATTCAGAGTCGGAGTGGGATGGGGCAGAAATTACGCGGGTATGATGTTGACTCATGTAACACATTCAGTGCCAGAGATTTTCAAATGTTAAGCATTTTGTATGAAGAGTCAACCATTTCATTTTAAAATCTTTTGTGTCCTGGATATCTTCTGGGAGAGTTATGTACATGTAATTTGGGATGAGTTGTGTGTTTCTGAGGACACAACTGTTGAGGTACGCCTGCTCAAGTCCGTGGGCCCAGGCCTACTATCGCAGGTCAGGACTGCTTTATCATGCTGCCCTTCAGCAGGGGGGGGGGGGGGGGGTTTCAGTTAAGATGATTCTTTGAGCTGAATATTTGGTGTAGTTTTAAAAGACATATCAACTTTGTAAACCATAGAGTTGGTGCTCAGTTTCAGAGGACTCAGATCTCTAGGGGAAGCGTGAATTGCGTTTTTAGAGTTACCTTCTGGGGTTTCTTCAGTGATTCCTGATGGGGTATTCAAAACTTATCCAGTTTCATTTGTAAACTTGTGAATATTCTAATTTTATGTTCGAACCAACGAAAAACCGATGCGAGATATTGTAAGTGTTCAGTGAAATGAAAGAGTCGCTTCCTAACAAAATTGGAAGATATGTCCAATTTTCCAACTAGACATTGCTGAAAAATAATTGTAAATTTCGGCACTGAATGTGTTAAGAGTTGAAACAAGATAATATTAGTTGTTTTCCAAGAGACTGGCTAAAAATACAGCTGTCCAAATATGTTATTTAATCAGAAGGATCCCTCAAATAGGGCATTGTTTCTGGTTGACCCGAGCCAACCTTGTTAATTTGGAACAAGGACTTTTATCAATACAGGGCATGTGCTGGTATGGATCAAACTTCATTCTTATTGGGGAGACCATATGCTGATCTTCTATGTCTATTTCAGTTATGATATGGCGAGAACTATGTGCTCCAAGGATAGCGTCTGCTGGGGCGTGCAATTTTCATTGCCTGACACAAGGAGAAAATCAAATGAGACAACACTGCATACAAACACACCAAAAAATCATCTACCGCTAACGTGTTTCACTGTGGCATCACAAGACTTGAAAACTGTCCATGATTGACGAAATAAACATTTTTTACAAACTCACCGTGATTTGAATGAATTGCACGCATAGAAGTTTGCCATCAATGACAGACAATGATCTATCGCTGGTTCTGTTTGCCAGGGAATTTGTCTTTTGTAGTGGAGTGGCCGAATGCGGTTAAATAATTGGGTCAGGCTGATGTCGGAAACATCAATAGCTAACCCTATAAGTCTACCACTTCATATCCGTACAGCAGAACTCCAGTGCTGAAAATTGCTTGGTCTTGAGCAGGCTTTGTCTGATCAAGTGTGGGAAAAAGTGCATCTGATGTACAGTGGAACCTTCCTTAGCGGACACCTCTCTATTAACAACACTGTTATGGTCCCAAATTGGTTGTTTCCATTCAATTTGACCTCTCTTATCAGGACACCTCTCTATCAAGGACAGCACTTGTCAGTCCCGACTGTGTCCTTAATAGAGAGGTTATACCGAACAACTTACAAATACAGGGCATTGGAAATCTTTAGGTAAATCAAAATATGTATGAGCCAAATTGTTTGCTGGCGTAACTGGTCGTCACTCTATGGCCTTGGCTGTCACTTGGGTATGCATGATTTTGTTAAGTAGTGTTAACAAAATGACAGATTCCAGCATAACTCTGACAGTTAGTTTTCCTTTTCTGCAGTCACTCATCAAAGAAGGTTGCTTACATCACTTGACAAATCTATCATACCCGAGTGACGGCCACTACCGACTGTGGCTCATTTGGGGTTCAAGTCATTGGTTGGCTTGGTGTCTGTACTTGCCACTGAGCAGTCAAGTAAACAGGCAGCTGAAATTTGGACTGTATGAGAACTGGACACTGGCTCCAGATTTAAGGTGCTTATGATAAATATTTTGGAGACAGTGTGCAACTCTGATGGATCACACGGTATTTTAAAGATTGGTTGTTCATGATTGGCCTACAACTTATGAATCAACTGTGTATTTTGTCATTGAAAAAAAATAGGCTGAATTTGAGCTCGCCTTCTGGTCAAAATAGATGAATTGCAGATGTGGAGAATATATATTTGGAAATACTTTCCTCCTCTAATGCCCACATCCCAAACATGGCTGTATACACGCACATAAAACATCGGATACATGTAATTGTATAATCATTTTCCTTATCCAATTTGTACTTCTGAAAATCCTAAATTTTCGCGCTGAGCAAAATCTGAACCTCTCTTTTACCTCAAGACACTTCTCCTTATTACATTTTGTATTGTTCCACCTGGCGATATTTTCCTAAAACGACCTCGCTAGGTACAGTTCTTACTCTGATAGGCAGCTCTTTATTTGAACTATTGTACCGATGGCTAGTCTCAACAGTGCCATCATCAAAGCATCTGTTTTGTTTAACAGTTTTCTCGAAATTCAATTTTAATATGTCAGTCTATAATATTCGGCTTAAACAGGGAAGAACACCTCTAATGTACTTGGTCAAACCATTGTAAATTTTGGACCAGAGTCAACCAATTGTGATCTCCTATACAACTGCCAATCTTATCTATAGTGATAAGTGTGTTTCTTCCATGAAGTTAAAAAAGGGTAAAATTTGTACCTGACCTCTGTAGTGTATACATGAAATCATTATGTAGATTTATTTTCATTAATATCCAAGATGGCTGCTAGGTTTAGTGTATAACAAGAGCAGTGTGAGTTTAATTGATGTACTCATCATAGCAGCTAGCTACCGTAGTGTTACTGGGTCTGGTTAAAGTTATCTTTTCCCCGGCTTTATGGTTGTGACTTTTTTCTACGTCATATTTTCATCACAGCGGCATATTTGCCTCAGGCCTATTATTGTAGGAATATGAAATAGTGTGTATCGTTATTTCATCCCACAAAATCAGTCTTTCGAATATTTGCTTGGTGAGAAAAGTACATTGTAATTGGGAGAATTTGTTTACATTTACAAAGAGTGAATTAGTACTGTATATACTCTTTCACTTGCCTGTCGACCGTAAAGTTGTAAAAAATAATCTGAAAACTACTGTTATGTTTGTCCGATTGTTGTCATCGTTTATTTCTGTGAGCATTGTTTCCAAAATTGGAGCATCTTGACCCGGCCATTATAAAGGGTTGAGCAATCATGTGTCGATCTGCGCATTTGGTAATGAATACATCAGAATTGTGTGAGTTTCTGCAAACTTCTGCAAAAGTCATGTTTTGTTTAAATAATGGTCACTAAATCAATCCAAAAAGACCACAAACACTCGGTCTTGAATTGAAAAGGGGCTTTAAGCAGGAGCTAGGTGGGAATTTAAGTTTCTCCCAATGGTGGATAGGTGTCTCTTGTTTCTCACAGAAAAATCTATTAGTTAAACCAGACCCATTTCACTAATTGTGCATATGCTTGTCACCAGAGACGCCTACGGCCTACAATGTACATTTGTACCTTCCTCCTTTAATTAGACTTATTTCAACAAGCATTTACTAATGAGAGTTTATACTGGTACGTTTATAGGTCTATCAGATTAATGACCGCCTCTGCAAATGTCCAGTTTTCCTGGTATGACGTCTACCACTGGCTGTGTTTTCCTTGTTGCAAGTAGAGGAACTTGAAGCACAGTCATTATTTTCTGATAAATCTGTGTCAGTTGATGATGTGGCCACACAATTAAGTCATGACTTACATCCTGCTTCCTTTTGATCGAATCATCAACCTTTTAAAAAAAAAAAAAATTTATGACTTGGCGGCGGGGGGGGTTACTACATAGCATAATCAGCTGGAGTGACACCTCAGTTAAAGAGTGGATTGCATTTAGAATGACCAGTGAGTTGTAATTTCACCCTCTGTAGGTCATGAAGAACATGTATGTGTGAAAAGAAAGTGGTTTTTATCGCTACAATTTCCATCAAACATGTCTTAACCCTTAGAACCCAAGCAGCCGATTTCCAGACGGCAATCCAGAGGCACATATATCAGAGGCACCTAGAGTAGGGGTGCCCGTGGGTGTCGGGGATACAGGGTTCTAAGGGTTGAATGTGTGTTAGTCATGACCAAGTATAACTTTTCAGCGTGATGAATTGTTTGTCTTTTGGCTTTTTGATGAAAGATTATTCACAAGTTTTTTTTTAATCAAAGAAGTGGGCATTATGATGAGTCATGAGGATTTGCTCAAGGTTGATTAAAGTTATAGACAACAGAATCTTCTTATCAAGGGCAAGCCGCACAAGTAGTACTGATGGTTATCACTGAAGCGTAGTTTCAGAGTGTACGTGCTACAAATTGTATCCAAAAGTGAACACTAACTGTTTGTAGACTGTTTGTGTGCATTTTCTTTCCCAAGATGGCAGTAGCAGACTGTGTAGTGGTATCTGAATTGGTCAACCAACCAAGATTTCATTTTATCAAGTTTTTAAATATTGACCCTAAGTTTGTTAGCTACAGGGAAGAATTAGAAACTTCTTTTTTATGTGCCGTTCTTTTTCATAAGTTGCATATTTTTAGTCTCAGCCTCTGTTCTCAGACCCCAATTTGCTGAGCCAGGTTATATGGCATACCAGTATTGAAAAGCAAGTGGTGGTCTACTTACATTTCACTGAATGGACCTCTTGGTGTCAGGAGGACACTGAACAATCACTCTGACAATTTCATGGTTTCTGTTGACCAATTTAGGTCACATGAAGTTGTGTTGTCAGTTTTGTTTTAGGATGTCTAGGAGTTTCATTTTCATTTTCATACAAATTTGAATTGGAAAATGAGGTTCTCCATCCCGCCCCATGATTTATGTCGTAAGGACCAGTTACACGGTTGTTAACATTGTCAGGTTTTAAACAGGCATGCTGCATTGTTGTAATAAACGTACTTGTCCATATTTAACCCTTTGTGACTTACGGTGTCTTCTGTACCAAAATTCTGGCTGTCATAATTCCATCATCTAAATGAATTTCAAATTGTACATTTCAAGGTAACTATGATATTTGTTGTTTTGCTGATGACCCTTCCTACATGTAGACGATTTTAAAGATTTTGTTGCAGGATTTTAATATTAAAGTACCCGGTACTTTCTCAAAATATTGAAAATGTCCTTACAAATTCAAGGTTTTAATGATTTCAGGGTTTGTTAATTGTTACGGCACAAGGTTAATAGTAGATTTCTTGTGAAATTTTCAAGTTGAGATATTTTCAATACAGCTGAAAGTTTTTAATAAAGTTTTACAAAATTTAGAATAAAATCACAAATGGAGGAGTTGCATGATGTAATAATGTGCTATAGCTTGCTAGGAATGTAAAAATCGGTGTGTGGCCCAGGTGATTTTTATTGACTGTCAATCTATCAAGTAACATAAAGTATCATAAAAGAGGTCACATTCGTTTGATAATATTTGCAGTTTTCTGTTTCACATCTGATCAAATTTGTGCGACAAGGACTAGACTTTTTATTACAGGAACAGAATCAGGATGGTGAATCATGTTTTAACTGAAAGGTGACCATTTTGTTTGTTTATTTGTTTTATGTGGTTGTCTGCTTCTGTATGTACCCAATTACTGATATGTGCTGTCCAAAGTCCAAGGTAGTTTAATGTACCCAGTACTCAGTGTCTTGAATTCAGTCCCTTGAAGATCATTTAATGATAGCGCTGCTGTTGGCATTCCTGTCTTAAAATATTGTTTGTTGGTACAAAAGCTGATAAAAAGCTTCAAACTGAATAACATTTGAAAAGATAATCAATTTTAGAGTTTGATGCTTAAATTTGGGGTAGATAAAGAACTTTCGAATTAAAAACAAAATTGCTGTGATCCTGCAGATGGGGGAGGTTGCTTCAAATGAGCTATATGTTGGATGTCAAAACAGTCGTTTACTTGATGTAGCAGGGTGTGAAAATGTAACTTTTGTTGAGTATAGAATTGATATTGAAGAGCGAGTTGTCTTAGTATTATGGTCTTGTTTCCCGTTGTCGAGCCAGTAATGTTAATTCTTGTGTTTGTCAGAAATCTATGGTCATCTGTTATACTTGAATCAGCTTTGACCAATAACATAACTGTATCCAGAAATTTGAGGAAATGTTGGTATCGGTATGTATATGCTGCCATATTGGATGACAAACGTGTCCATGGATGGCAAAATGATCTGTCAGTGCAACTCTACTGATGGGCAAGTGAAATTTCTGCCTCATTGGCTGCTGATGCCACAGAATGCAGTGCTTTTGAACTGACGTGCCCAACATTGTTTCAATCCATGACCATGTGTTTGCCATCCAATACATGATGGTGTCATCTGCACTACTATATGACTTGAGGGCAGAATTTTCTTCACTTGGTTGCAGTCTGCTTCATTGTGATGGTTATACAGTCAAATGTACAGAATTGTTCGTATGATGAAAAATAATTCCCCCAAAGGAGATTTTGTGATCCTTTGATGTTATAATTTGAGGAGTGAAGTATTAGAACTCCCGTATTTGTAGAGTTTGTTGTTCATCCTGACTCTGCTCCATGTGCCCATATCATGCCATCAGTGGGACACTTAGTCGGAAAAAAGTTCAAACTTTCTGAGAAAATCTGCCAGAGCAACTAAAGTTCTTAAACCATTTATATCTGTGTCAGTTTTATCATCTTTTCCTTCTTATACCTTGACCATGCTGGGGTCTTCCAGGTGTCGTTTTAGTTGTTTTCATGGTTCTGCTGTGTTGGCCTTTACCAGCAGTTCTTTAGCCAATACATATTTTTCCGACTGGGTCGAGGCCAACTCCCGAACACCATGTTTTCTCATAAAAGTGATTTGACTGTCTGATGTCTTCTGTTGATGTCTTCTGAGTGATCCAAAAGTTCAGTATCCATCAACAAAGAAATCAGAAATGTTACTTGTCTCCATAACCCATTCTTAAAATGGGCCTGAACCTTGTAAACAGTGGCTGGTATCTTAACTGTATTTTTTCTGATTTTATCGTTTTTAATCTGGGAGTAAGATTTTTCTGAGAAGTTTTGACCTGTTTTCTGACTTCGTTTTACCACCGCACTACTATATTCAGGTTGTCATGATTAATAATTAATCAGTTGTTGTCTGTTTCTATCAATAACTGGTCATGAAGTATATTTTTGTATGAAAAAAGAGATGTTTTATAATGCTTACACTAATGTATACATCAAGATGAGGTTATTTTAAGAGTTGTGTGGCCTCTTCCAGAACACTTTGCTTTAGAATGCTTGCAGGTTGATCATCCATGTCACTCAAGCTCACACAGTTGGCGACTCTACATTGCCTTGAATGATTTCAGAAACTTATTTGGAGAAAAATACCCCAGATTTTCTGCTTGGAATTTCAAACTTTAGTTCTGGATAGAATTGTGCATTGTCGTTAGGCGTGTTTGAATTGGAGTTGATATAAGTCTAAGCAAATGTACAGGGTGTCTAAAAAAAAGTTTACCCGAATAGATGATTTAGGGTGGGTACACGTTTTTTGAGACACCCTGTATTACCAGCGGTCGCTATTGCTTGATAGAAGGGAAGGGAAGTGAAGTATTCTGGGAAAATTTCTTAAATGGGCGAAGAGAGTAAGCAACTAAAATGCTCTGGGTCATCAGTAATGCTGAGTCTTCCTTGGCATTGTGGCCAAGTCAATTATTTTGAATAAAACAAATCATTTCCATGGTGACCAGTCACAATGTACATGCACTGGTTACGGGCACAACTGACGCGCCAGATGTGGGAAATAGAAATTTTGAGAATAAGAAAGTGGCTCCTTGCCAAAGAAGGACAGTTTTTAGATGAGCATCGCCATCAGTGATTGTTTTATTTCGACAGTGATGTGGATGGACAATCAGTTGGTTGTTTTGTGTTTGTAATGACTAGTGAATGACAGATTCAGGTGTTGGCAAATCGGAAAAGAACACTGGTTTCGGAAATTATTCATGAGTGCAATGTCATCTGCTGTATGATGTTGCATTTGTATTTGAAAGAGATGATGCCATTCTTTTGTTGTTTCATTGTTGAAAGATCCCCACTTCTGACTTTACAGCTAGGGTGATGGTCTTGGCAAGAGTTGTAACAGTTACATAGTTATAATTGTCTTGGTTCTTGGGTTGATTTACAGTCTTGTCAGAATTGCCAGCACCTATTTGTTTTGGTAAGATTCTCACTTGGAAGAGGTGTGTTCTGGACTGAAGCTCAACATGAATCATGTGGTTATTGTTCCTCGATGTTGAATTGATGTGTGCATATTTTTGGTGGAATACTGAAAAATGTTTTCAGTTTAAAGATGTTTTGTAATAAATATGACATCCATTATTGAGAAATAAACAAAGTTGTAAATAATAGTTTCCAGAATCACTTTTGGGTTCCTTTATTCGACCCCATGGGTGGTTGTGACTATGTCTCCCTGGTATGTATCCTGGTGTAGTCAGGATATCATGTGTGATTGTGCCAGTGAAACAAATGTCATACTAAAACATCCTCTGGCTCCACCTTGTTAAGTCTGCAACTTCTGTCAACTCTGATGAGTGCGAAGACAAAGTCACAAATATACCCAAATTTGAGAAAGTTTATTCTATTTCAAGACCTCTCGGAGTGAAGACAAGGTAACAGCTCTGCCCAAAATGTAGGCAGTTCTAACTGTTGAGAGAGACTGACGAAAGTAAGACCGAATTTACAATCTATTTTATTATTCTGGTAGTCGAAAGGTTTTACTTGCATCGCACGGAATGCCTTTAATCATAGTTATGAAATGCCTGCCCCTCAAAGCCCTCCCCTACTTCGCCAGCCCATTCTGCTACCTCTACCGCCGACCAACTCTCCCCCGAATCTGTCCCATCATTCTCCCACTCGTCCTCGCTGCTTAGGGGTCTGTCCCCTCTGGCGCCACGCTCCCCCTGCTCTATGGGTATCCACGGCCCGACTCGCTCTTCTGTGGGAATGAGTAAGTCCAGCTCACTTCGAGCTTGGACGAATCTTTCCATGTGGATGAGAAAAAGTGGGACACCAATCAAACTGCCAACTCCAACAAGACACGCTGCGGCTGATTGACCAAATTTCTGAAGGACAGAGAGGGGGAATTTGTAACCATAAGGTTATTTTCGGAGTTCGGAGTTTCAAAGTGAATTCGGAATCCAGGGACCAGTGACAGTGCCACAAGTTGGGACTGACTGCTGTCTTCACCAGCTGGTAATACTGCAATAAAAACTACTTTTCTGGGACGGCAAGGCAAAGTCATGGTGGTATCCTTGTGCATGGCAAATTCACCAATGACGACCTTGATTGAAACGTGGGCGGACCAGGTCTACGCGTTGAACATATTAAATCGCGGCCACAAAAACAGAAAGATAAGCAAGGACTTGGAGACATAAGGTTGACAGATTTTACAGAATAATACTGAATTATCTTCAATACTCTTTGTGGGGCTGCTGATGTCATTGACATTGGTGCCGAGTGGAGGACACAAAATGATCTCAAAGTTAGGTACAATCGCGACATCTTGGCACGAATGTTTGATATTTGATAAGGTGACTAGTGGTACACTTCGGTCGAGACTGCGGTGTGATTTTGGTTTTAATGAAAACTAACTTTTATCTTTGGCTCTTTGGCATCTTGGAGGACGTACTCAATGATGACGACGATGATGATGGGGACGACGACCAACATGAATGTCAGCAACACAGTCACCAAGCGATCAACGAGGGTCTTCAGGATCGGACCCTGTAGGTAGAAATAAAGAGATTAAAGTGATCTTTTCACAGCCTCTTGCATGGTTGTGACTTTGTCCTCAAAGACCGATTTAGGACGGATACACTAACACGCCGGGAAGGGCTTTGCGGGACACAAAGTTTTAAGTAGAGTTTTCTAGCATTACTCTGGCATAGCGCTGACACTCACAATTCTTGCATCTTGTTCCAATTTTCTCAGATGCGTCCAGATGGCATCCAACTCCAGTGTGATCTTGTCCCGAACACTTCTCACACACTCGCAGCAGTTGGTATTGGTAACGTCTTCCAACCCCGCCATGGATCGGTCAATTTGAAATTATGATAGTGCCTCAGTGGAAGATAAGTACATGTGTATAGTTATTTATTGTCTTTTTAAGGATTTGAGAGCTCAAGAAGTCTACATCCTTGTGTGGTGACTGCTCATGCCACTGATTCACGTAATTTATCTAATGTCACTCATGCATTCCTGTGTTTGTTGAAAGACGTAGAGTTTCTTTGTGGCTCCTAGATGACTTTGATCCTATTCTGGTCTTTTGGCACTCTTTTTACTTTAAAGCAAGTAGGCCTGGGCCTAATATGTTAAATGATATATTCAAAGTTTTGTGATGTACCAAACCAAACGAATGTCACAACCTACCGTCAGTGAGTCGTCTGTAAATTCATTTGCCCCGGGAAAGTGATCAGTATTTGAGGCTATTCAGTGATCTTGCCGAATCGTTAAAAATTTGTTATTGAAAATCATTATCTTTGCCTGCGGTATAGCATAAAACACATAAAACACAATAAACAACCCCCGGGAAACAACCGAACACACGTGAGCACCAGCTGCGAAACTGATTTCGTGCGTGACGTCATGACGGTACGTCTCCGTAACAATCTAAAGGACGTCACACCAACAAGCCATCATTTTGTGAGTTCGACTTTACACAATGATTTCTGCACAAGCAAGCTTTTCAGTCGTACTTTCATCTCAATCTGCCTCCGAAGTTTGATTTTAATTTCAGAACTTTCCGGACACCAACCATGGATCTTTTGCGGACACAGATGCGAAAAGCGACCGACAAATTATTTCTGAAACCGAAGGACGTGCATGATGATGCGGCGAGCAAAGAAACAAACTTGAACAAAAAATATATTATTCTTCACTCGAAAGCAGTAACATCGCCTGATGAGAGCACTCAAGATGAGAAGATTGAAGTTTTGCAAAATATTGGAGAGAATGTTTATTACGGTAAGTACATGTACTCTAGGCCCTAGAAGTTCAGTGATTTGAGAAATCATACATCGGCATGACATGATGATGATGCCATATTCAAGCCAACCAACAAGTCAGTCGCTGTAGGCCTATCACTTTATCAGCATGATCACTCAGCGACATCAGGACATTCAGAGAGTTCCTCTTCAGATCATGATGAATCACGAATGTCATGTGCTGACAATCCCCTTAGCTCCTCCATGCCAATAGTGTTGCAGCGACTATTGTCACAATCATGCATGCATGCATAACATTCGTCCCTGGTTAAAACTTGTCTCACACTTATTCATTCCAACTTTGTAGGCGGCCCAGATGCAGCCAAGTTGGCTGGGACATTGCTCCAACCAATTATGTCAATGTGGACCGAGGAGGCACCCATGCCCCTGCAAATGCAAATAGCAAAATCGCTGTCCTTGATTGTGCCTCCGAACACGGACAAATTCGTGGAAGGCGGCTACATATTCCAAGTGTTCGAGATTCTATCAGCTGCAGAGGATATGAAGTTGGTCAGATGGGTCTTGTATATGCTCGCTTGTTCCTTTGCCAAGAGCGTCAGACTGATGAATGTAACTCTGGGTAAGTAGTGACAGTCATCTTCTCTGTCGCTGTCCCCTGCTCAAGGGACCCGCTCGATCCAGTAGCAGTAGCAGGTTAAGTGACTGAGAATAGCACAGTCACTCTGAAGAGATTTTCCGAGCGGGACCCATCACCTCAATTTCAAGTTACAAGTATATCATCATATTTCCAGAAATTCCCAACTGCAAGTCCAGGCTGAAGCACGTGGTACGGCGGGCAGACGACCAACATGCCTTGACCTTGTGGAACGAGAACTACGGACACATGGCCCTCAAGCTTCTAGGGATCATCCGAGTAAACTAATGGACAGCAGTGCGACTTCGGCGGTGGGATCATGAAGGACCATTTCCGATAGATTCGACGATATGTTGTCGTACTGTTGTTTAGAAAAAAAGGCATCTGGAGAGGACGAGGGCGGCTCGCATTTCGGAGGATCCCCTCGATGTCGAGCTCAAACTCCATAGAGGCTGGATAGATAAGCCAAGACATAACGCAACTTCAGCGAAGACTGCCGAATGTAGGCCTACTCGTTGTGCCTCATTCGGCTCAGTGGTAAAGTAGCACAGTGGCGGCAAAAAGTCAGTGGTCAGGGAGTCTGGGGAGTTTAGCGACATCCGGTCGCATCTATACCATCCTGATCTTCAGGGCCTTTCACTTGGAACCTGTATTCGTGGATGCGTCAAAACCGGTCCGAATACGTCTTAATCGGTGCACCGATATAAGGGGAAGGCTCTCTAACTTAAATCCTCCTGTGGTTTTAGAAACCAAAACAATCCTATACACTAGGAATATAAATCTGTCAAAAATAATATGGCACTTTCCCTGTGCTCTTGTGTATAGTTGGTAAAAAAGTCATTTTTATAACAAGAACAACATTTTGAATAAATAGGCACGTATCGGGGAATTTATTTACAACATAACTGAAAGTACGAGCGCAATGTTTAATCTTGCTGGTATCCTTTTCAGGCTTGGCCAGAAATTAACAGTCGTACCGTCAAAGTTGAATGATAGCCAGGTTTTGCAACCATCACGGAGAGCTACGAACGACGAGAAGTACTAAGTATGGAAATAGTCCTCAAGTCCTGGTATATCTAAGTCGTATAGACGATAATTTACAAGTGTCGCTTTCAGAATTAACACAGGATTTAATGACATACGACAAACTTTCGTAGTTTGTACTTCGTCGTTCGTAGGGGTTGTGAAAACTGCATTGTATTAATACGTTAAAACGCAAAAGAGTCAGTATTACGCGTGAGTTTTTGTTACATACAGGCCAAACGGCGCCAGCCACGTCACAACGATTTTTATACACCTCACGACGACTTTTACAACCCCGAATACAACAACAAGTGTCTAAACCACGCCCTTCACAAGGATGTATCATATTCATAAGCGGAACCAAACCGAATATCGACCTCTATCTGTAAGCTATCTCTAACATTGTCTAAACTATTATGGTAGAGAGTTTTTGCAAAGCCCCCGAAACGCCAGCGCGAACGCTATTACATTGTTCGATATCGTTTAATCAGGAGGTAGAACTATTGCCTGGATTGGCGCTCGCGTTGGCGTTTCGGGGATAAGCGAAAACTCCCTTTTTAGTATTAACTCCAATCCCTCCGTCGAAACGGTAGATTGCGCCCTATAACCTCCTTCGTGATGAGCATGAAATCTATTTACAAAACATTACAAAGAGTCTTTCTGATACGATCATGGAAAATATCTACAAAATTGGGCGTTTAAAGTGTTGCGTGATGGCTACACCGTCAAATAGCACATACATGTATCATACATCGCTCATCAAGTCACCGAACAATAACCTGAACATCATTATACAATCACAACCATCTGTATCTTGGCCTCAAAGTCTCTATAATCGAAAAAAGTCCCGTATACGGGATATATGTAAGACCAACCAAGGTAGCCTGTAAATTATGAACCATCAGCAATCCCATCCCATCCCATCCTCTAATAGAGAGACTTGGAGCAACGTGCGACCCGCGACCCGCGACGCGCGCCGATTACGACAAGCAGGGAATCCACCGTTGCGTTTTGGCGGCGACAGACATGCGGTCAAGCAGTTCCTACATGTAGTAGTATAGTGTTAAGGATCGCAATTCAATCGCAATATCACAAACACAAATCGCTTATATTTGGAACGTGTGCGTGCATTGTATATATCTAAACTTAAACGCTTAAGCGTGTTCACGGACACTATTCATCATTTTTTGGGAACTTGAATGACCACCATGGGAGTATGTATCAGCACCAGGACAGGGAATACAGTATATATACCAGTCAAATTTCATATTTATTGTCATTGGTTTGACTAATAACGAGAATAAAGCCATAACTCAAGAAAACCGATCATAGGGAACTTCTGTGCTTTCGAAAATCTTTTCAACAATCGCAAGTCCCAATGACGGATAAGAGTTCTCACTTTGTGAGCAAATCAGAAATCTCGCCGAACCTATCAGACCCGCATTCTCAGTTCACCTTCGCACATGCAAACTTGGTGATTGTCTCTTTGCATGACTCGCACTTGACCGCACAACACCAGTGGAACTTGCAGTTGCAACTAACATGGTCTTCTATCACCTTTTTCTTGACCCGCAGTCCGCAGGTCTTGCAAAGGAATTTGCAACTCCGCCTTTCCCATCGGTCCAATTTGTCCCCTTTCTTCAGAGGGCGGACGCATTCCCTCCCAAGAGTCCCGTACGTCCCGGCGGTCACGTTGACCCGGCAGTAATCAGGCGACGACTCCAAATACAGCAAGTCCGTCTTCGAGATCCGCATTCGACGCTCAGAGTTCCGCGCGATGTTCAACTTGCCATCTTGGAAGTCTACCATCTTTGCCCGTTGGTATTTTTTCTTCAAGTAGCTACCCACTGCCCTGAACTCTGAGAGCTGCTGCCAGCAGGTCTTGATGGTGCAGGCGCCAGAAATACCGTGACACTTACAAGACATCTTCAGAGTCTTCCGAACAGCCTGAAATTCAAACAAGAATACATGTCTATTATGTTCAAACTGAATCAAACGAAGTTTGGAAACGGTTCTCGAGGTATAACATTGGTCCATTCATCATGTTCATAGTAGGTGCAGCTTTAAGTCCAATTGGCATCACTGCTCATTGATATCAACCGTCGCCTTACCCTTCTTCCTACGTCGTTGTTGTGGAGGTTCATGGTCGCTCTAGCATCCTTCCCTGTCTCTAGCGTGTCGACGAACTGCTTCGATATCTTCTCACCAAATCTTACATTGTCGCTACAACCACCCCAGTTCCATCTCGCCCCTCCTGAAATGAGTTAGAATTGGTTTAAACCTCCTGACGTCACTGCGAGCATGCATACATGACATCGTATTCTTAAATTTAACCTAGTTATTGCACAAGTTCTGATATTTCCGAAAAATCGACTTTGGCAGTCCCATGGTTTCATTTACATGTAGAAAGGAATTAAATCTATTTTTGAAGCGAATCGCTATTATTATCAATTAAATGGTTATTAGAAACCTATATGATATATTGATATTGACGAGTGACTTCAAGACTTGATAGGAAACACTGAAATGTCTTGCAATCTCATCCGTTTAGGAGCTGAACGGTAAACATACAACATTGCCGCAGATCGCCGTTAGTGCAAGTTGGGCTGAAGAGAAGGCTTTGTGCATAAACACCAAAAGCACATCATACAGTGTGCCAGATATTTACCGTGCTTCCTACCTGGTTGACCCTTTTTGCTGTCGTCACAGCTACATTTATCGAAGTCACCAAGGCTACAGTTCCGAGTCAGGGTAAACATGACCCCAGCGGAGGTGATCGCGTGGACAAAAGATGTCTCCTTGTTGGCTGCAAGGATAATGTTACGTGATCAGATTTCATCGGGATTATTGGGCCAGGCTCGCTCTGAAATTGCCATTGCTGTCATAGAATCATGTTGACGCTGCCAAGACAACCGCTTTCTCAGAAATTACTGCATCGTATTGCTGTCATCACAGCATCGCGTTGGCGCTTTCGGCCAAGAGAGCAGCTCTCTCGGAAATGACATTGCGTCTGGAAGACAGTAATTGGTCAACTTCGGAATAGCAACGATTATTTGCTTGCTTTGGTTTCGGCAGTTGCAAAAGCTACTGGCTATATACGGGTACTTCGTAAAAAAGTGGTATGAAGCCACTGTAGTCTTTGCTATGACTTACCTCTTGGAAGTGCATTGTGTGTGAATAATGAGAAAGTGTTTTCCGGACAGTTCCATCTGTCCCACTTGAATTGGTCCTTGCATTCCTTCACCCCGGTCTGTGCACCTGCAGCCACACTTTCAGAGAAGACCATGTACGCCTGAAATAGATTGAAACGGCTCGGTCAGTGTCAGTAGAGGTGTTCTGATCACCATTGGAACGTAATGTCTTTGAACCACAACCTAGGATTTTGGTGATTAACTGCAGTCAAAAACAGTGTGGAGCTAACACTTGGACCAGGCCGTTCTAAAACAAAAAGATGATTTCACCCAAAACCTCCACTCGTCTACTAAGGAGCAGTTTAGCTCCACCCTCGCAATGTTTGGTGAGAAAACCGATACCTACAGTTCGGTATCAATTCCTTTAACCACTTTAGTCAAGCTGCCGATACGGCGATACGTCACGAGAAGATTGACAGGTAAATGAAATGAAGACCCTGAGTATAACTCGAGCAGATGAGTTGATTAGGGAGACATGATCGAACCAGCATGGCGTCCAGACGCCAAGATCAATACAAACGAACATACATTACTTCAGGTTCAGTTCAAGTCGAACAAATCGTGAATGACCTGATGGTGGGGAAAGACTCGGATCACCACCAGAACTTTGACTTTTATGTCTCAACCTTCCCCTATAAATCTGCTCAGCAAGGAAATCACATGATAGTGTGGCATTAGCTGCTTGCTCCATCGTGGCGTCCAGACGCAAGGAAGTCACACGAACATGCTCGTTAATATTCTGTGTCTCCTATCTGACAAAATTACTATCGCCCTCCATGGTGGGCATAATTTTTATAATGTAAATTGCTTATAAGACTTTTAGCATACTCCGCTGCAGTCAGAATCAAAGCAAATTTGGATTTCTGTATTTAGATGAAGTCACCAAAATAGGACCCTTATCCATTACCAAACGGACCGCAATGAATTAATAAGATTCAATTATGAATTAAATTTACAAAAATCACCAACGTGTAAATTGGCCCTGAGCTAGCTATTTCTAGATGAACGTAGGGGGTGCTGAATTTATGATAGTTTTCTAACCCATCTGCTGGTAAATTGTATTACGTAACCAACGCGGGGTCCTATCTTGGAAACTCAAAGTGACAATTTTTAGCATCAGAACTCATCGATTTTAAGTGGACCGTATGATTTCATCTTCTGCTGGTGAAGCTTGTTTTGGTTTTACAGTTGGCCCCTCGAAACTCAGGATCAAGGGTCTGGCGGTCCCTCAGATAGTTTAGCCACTGGCCCTGGTCGGCTGCTTTCAAATGGCCCTGCCCACTTGTTACTGATATAGGCGGGATGAGGGGCCATGCTGCGCGTGCCAGTGGAAATGGCGGGAACGAAGGGTTGCTTCTCGTCAGTGGAAGCGGCGTGTTTGAATGTGTTCCTATCAAGGCTGTCTCAGTTATCAGAGGAATTTATGCTAGCATACATGTATTTAACCGCAGTGATATACGGTTTTAAAACGTGGTGAAACTGTGACCACCTCAGCGAAAGGCGCCAAGCAAAAGGCATTTTGTTGTTTTGGGCAATATCTATAAATTTAGTAAAAAGGAGAAAAAACGTGCGAAGTTAAACACACTCAAATGCTGAAAAGAAGAAACATTTTATTAGTAATGCCGCGCATGCAAGTGAGATGATATGAAATGTGAATGGTGTAGGGTGGAAGCTGGTAGAGCATACCGGCGTATCTGACTGGAAGTGTGACAAAGTCATGTGTACTATATGGGGCATGGGAATATCCTCTGCCATGGGAAAATGTGTTGATATACATGTATGTCCTAAAACTATTCGTTTCAGGGGACATGACTGTGTTAATTAGGATCATGGGGATTATGGAAGAGAGTAAGTCATGTTAGAGATTGAAAGTGAGTGATCAAAGAAATAGAGCTTCAAAGAGCAATTAAGAGATGATGCAATGATAGAAAAAAAAAATTCATATACGGTAATCGTTGCAATTCTTATTGCCGCTTTCAGTATCGACACGAACAACTAAACCCAATTTTGTTGCTATCCGCAAGAAGGCAGTTGGGACTTCCGGTCAAGAGTTGGCCAATCAGAAGACACCTATCATGCTTTTTCGTGTTTAGAGTGAGCCATGGTGCTTTCTTGGCTTCTGATTAAAAGCAAAAATCCCGAGTAGAGTCCCAAGTGAAAAAAAACATGCTGTCGCTCTTGCGCATCCATCACCGTGCTTGTAGCAATTCGCATCGACGTGCTCTTGAAGGGCAAAAATACATACCGTGGTACTTGAGGCAGATGATATGAACCTGTGATTTGATAAATCGGCCAGGCCATTGCTCTTGAAATGTCTTTTATTATACACCTAAAAAATATAGTTTTGATGGGATGTTCAGTGGTGAAAGCCAAGGTTATGTTGTAGAAAAAATTCAAAGGTACAGGGATTTGACTACACAAATTGTTAAAATGCTGCCTGTGTTTTCTGTGAAGAATGATGATACCTTGGCGACGACGACGACGACGACGACGATGATGATGATGATGATGATGATGATGATGATGATCATAATGATGATGATGATGATGCACTCGTGATAATTGGTCAAATATGGATGCATTGTTTGGAAGTTTTGATTTGCGAAATATACAAATTCAGTGAACTTGAAGAGACAAGGGTTGACCAGAAAAAAAGCATATAAGGCAAACCTAAGGCACTGACACCCGGTCATCCGCAGCTTCAGGGCCGTCTGCAACGCCGGAGAGCAATCGCCGCACGCACAGACGACACGCACAGAATTGAGCAGCCGACACCCGGAGAATGGTCGGACCATTTTGCGCAAATCAGAGATATCTTGAAAATAATGCATGGACATCTGACGTTGGCAGACTGTAATCCATCAAGTGTTTAGGGTGTATTAGGACAGATTCAAATACGTCCTGGTGGTTTGGCCCTCGGTATGTAGCTATATAGAAGGTTCTCAAAGCCAATTGTCCTGTTTCTATCTCGCAATTCTTCCCCGCCCTGGCTGTCATGTCCTGATAAGTCTTGAAAAATATCAACATCTGACGTTGGCAGACGGTATATGTTGTGGGTTTGGCAGATTCGACCAAGCTACGCCTTGGGTCTGGTGCGGCTAGAAGCTTCTCTCTACCAATTGTCCCGTTGTCTCTTACTCTCAATCTGCCCCGCCCCAGCTGTCTGGTTCTGACGGCTGAGTATTGAGTGATGTTGATCCGTCTGGACATATCGACTATCCAGTTACGATCGGAGAATCTGATATTGTGAGTCTGTCAAACAGGGTTTATCAGGCTTCAGGTGACACAAAGATGCTGAAGAATGCAAACAATGGTATCAGCATCAGTGCAAGGGATGAATCCTGTTTGTTTCCGCAACAGCTTTAAAGGCAGACTACCAAGAACAGGGCGGACGAGATTAAGTTGCACGAAGTTACCGATTGGTGTCTCTGGTATCTCTCTTGACAGATCAACGGCAATGTTCACGCGGTCTAGACCCCTGCAGTTCCCAGACTAGTCAATCACCCGTGCCCCTGCCTATGGTCCCATTTGGTTGGTCCCCTTAGCCTACCATTTTCGCCGACGCAGCTTCTTCCCGATACTAGACAAGCTACCTGATGACCTGAGGCCAATATAATTGATGAACTATTCCATTGATCAGCTTAATTGGTGTCATGTCATCATGCTGAACCGTTAGCATGCCTCTAGCTACACGGTGTCTGATTACTCAAATCGGCGAAGCAGACGATACAAAAAAAGCTCCAGTAAGTTGGCTAAATTGGCAGAAAATAGTTTGTCGACTTTTTATAATTTATATTGAACACTTAGTTTCTCTTGTTACTATAAAATTGTTAATTAGAAAGTATGGAACCTGAAAAGAGAAGCAACATGTCGGCGTTACCATAAACATAACTTTTCGCCAGCGGATTTCGCGAATAGTCCTGATTCACGAAAAATTTTATATGAAAATTGGGATAGAAACCGTAATCCGCTTTTCTGGAGATGTTTTGAGCTGATGATTCAGTCATTTTTTTCTCCGTCAATTTCTTATTCCGTAGATTACAGTGGAAAAAGACAAGGGATGCAACGGAAAAGAACAACGCAATACAGATTTCACAATGATTTCGGTGAAAGGGTGTTGGGGAATTGGGTAAAGCTAGTCGAATGGTCGGCTTCAATCTCATGATTACTTCTAAGATTATCTCCGGTAACGTCGCGTTATGAATGAAGTCATGGCCTTCAGTCTTTGGTAAAACACAAAAACAGTTTTCTCAGAAGTTGACCAGCTTGGTAAACAGCTGCAGTAACGCATCATGAAGAATACTGAGGCTGTTGGGATGACGGTGAGACACCCAAAAGCCGCTGTATCTGTGACCTCTTACACAGTATATCCGAGTATACGGGTAGAGTCAAGAGTTCTTTCTCGAACTCTCCCCGTATCAAAGCAGAGGATTAATCGCCAAGTAGGGCGAAAGTCCGCTGCTGGATGATCAATCATTAACCCAGGCTATGCCAATCAAGCTGCGAGCCAAGCCATCCCGCACGGCGAACGAGACTTCCATTCTTATCACCTAGAGACAAACACAAGTATCTTTGGCACTGATGGTGATTGGAAGAAGCTATTCCAACCGGTTTGTTTTGCTAAGAAAATTAAAGGAATAAACACACTTGGTTAACCAATTTGTACGCTTTTTCTATTAAGCGCGTTAGGATGGTTCGGAGAACCACGGGAGGACATTCTCCGGAAGATATTCAAATAATTGGAGCAGACAGTCAGTATAAGGGCAAATGGAAACCAAAACCTAATAAAACACTTATAGGTAATGTCTTCGTTTTTCCAGCTTTATTGCCAAGAAATAAAACATAGTGACGTTTAGATGTTCCCGAAAGGCAAATATCGACTTAAGTGGTAATCCGAGCACACCTTTTGGTCTTGTTTGAAAATTAACAGCAGTACTAAGTCAGCATATCATGATAGGGCCAGCTTCCCGGGCAGTATCAAGTATTGGAGTGAAACAACAAAATTGGCAAAAAAATCAATGCCATGTCAGTCAAATTTCAGACGCGCGAGGTTGATAAATCTGAACAGCTCAAGACGGGATTTCCAAATAGTGAGCTATAAACATGCAAGTATGTTAAGAAGGAACCGTGATTTTCCACCAACTTGGCAATTTACGCTGCCTACTGCTGTGTAAAATCACATTTCACGTACCAGCACCTCGACAAATAGTTTAAACTTCCTCTTATTTTCTTGCAGGAAGAAGTCAAAAGAAGAACGAATAGATGCTTCATGATACATGTACTAAATCGCTATAAAAAAAAGATTTAAAATAAAAACCTTTTTAAAAATCTGTTTCGCCATGCCAACGCCTCTTATTAAGATGCACAAAAATATAATGGCATGAAAAATGACAAAACCTGCATATGTGCGACGGACAGCATCTCTTTGACCCCGTCGGTATAATAGCGAATATGGCTTATGTATTCGGAAAACCAGCACAATAAGGGACTGGACTTTTAGTGCTGATATCTTCAACGCAGGCTATTAAACTTGTTTTTATAATCAATTAAACTTACATTCACCCGAACAAGTTTCCCCGCCCCTAACAAACGTTATGACACCTTTCACACAGTCCTGACCAAAACAGACACCAAGTTTAGAAAAACACAAATTGCGAATATTGCCTCAAGTCAACTCTAAAGTCATCTCCAATGTATTTTTTCTCCAAAATTATCCAATATTAGATTTTGGCTCAAGTCCTTCATTCTATCGTTGAATGGTTGAGCCATTGGAATGCCCACAGAGAGTATCTTTGGTCACCCCATACTTGAATCTTTTGAACACTGTCAAATTCTTTAACAAAAAAATCAAGTAGTTGATAAACCGACCAGACGACGTGAGAACCCTCAGCATTATTACTCACTTTTAATTGTGCTTTAATCTGCTCAACAGCACTTCTTAACACTCCAATGTTGCCAATAGAAAACACAAACTTTGTCGCTGTGACGAAACGAAATGGTACCATAATATTTACATATCGAAATATAAGGATACTATTCCAACAAAGATGTGGAATTTCTGAGTGGATTATATTCTCCACTTCAAAATTTAGGGCAGTCGTTTTATTCTTCAGTTAGGGTCACAGAGGGCATAGGGAATCACAAGTTGACTTCTTGGGAGACACGAACGGTGTGGCAGACGATTGGGTAAGCGGAAGAGAAGGCAGGGGAAGGAGAAATGGTCACATATCAAATAAGCGCTTATGAGCAACAAACAGACACTTGTAACGTCACCAGTCGCTTCTTTTCTCACTGTTTTGCTAATTCTTCCACCCTTTACTCAGTTTACAAATATTCCTCACAGTAATTAGGTTTGGTATGACCCATACTGGTCCTGTGGGTGGGATTTCTTCTACCTCGTTTACAATATTCTTCCACTCTGTTAAGCTTAATTAAGGGCCCTAAGTAGGTTTTGCCCATAAACCACCCCCATTATGCAGGACAAAAAGGGACCAGTCATTGGGTTCATCCTAATCTTCAAAGTATGCACTACTTTGGAGACTTCTCTCACTGGCCATCCATAAAACCATAAAAATGACACCGCCTATATGTACTTTTACAGTGATTCTCAACTCGCCACTTTCCTCCAGCAACAATCTGGTACTTCCGGTCGCCAGTTGGCCAATCAGAAGACGTTTATCATGCTTGCTCGGGACAGAAAGTATTACCATGAAGGATTTAAGGGGTTTTAATTGGCCAAATTCTACCGGAAGCCCTGAAAATTTGCTTGAGAAGTTGACTGATAACAAGAGGTAATAACGTAATTTCCTCTTGCCGATAGTTCATCAGTTTCTCTTCACAACATTTGAACTCGTAGCATTGCATTCTGGCTTGCATGATTGTGAACCTTTTATAGCACTGCGAAATGTAACTCAAAAGTAGCATTTGATATGTGTTCACCGCTGTATCCTGTTTGAAAGGAATGTGTCAAACCGCGGCCGACCCTATCGTTTACCCATGGCCATCATTTGGGTGGAGATTGGTGATAGTCATTTGTCATCAATGTCAACATTATTAGCATTTCCAACAAGTTTATGCCTATTTTGTTGATGAGTCAATCAAATATTCATCAGTGTTGTTCTCAAAATGCAGTGATTTGGCGAATAACGACGATTGTGTTGCGAAGAATGATCGCTTTTTGCAATGGTCGGTGGCAGGTGTGGCCGGAGGCAGACGACCCTTCAATTCCTGTCGTCTGTATTGACTAGACCAAGCGTAAACATCGCTGATCAGACCATGGTTCCAAAACGAGTGACATGTCACAGTAATTTTCCGCCAGATTTCCCGCAACGAAAGCTTTAGACCCATGCTACGCTGAATCCCAACGATCGTCTTTTTGTGGACAAAAATAGCCGTTCGGCGGTTTGATTGAAAGAGGCCAGTTAAAGGAACAAATGAGATGGTGAGATTTGCGGCCATTCAGACTCCCTCCGTGCTCCTGCATCAATGGTGTGAGAACTCACGCGGCAGTCGGAGACCCCGGAGAGCTTCCTTGGACTCTGGTGTGAGCTTGCCAGAGAATGCCGTCAGGTCCAGACTAAAGCTTTTGCAGAGCATTTTGCAGAGTTTCATATTTTTGGGTCGTGCATGTTCATCTATAGCGATGAAAAAAACATAATTAAATAGAGGCGTCAGTTGGTAATCTGTTAAGTGCATGGCTCATTGCTTTGAGAGCGATCGAGGCCATAAATGTCACTGCCAAAGTTTTTGGTCATCCATCTGCCCCTGAAGTTAATATCTAGCAGGCAAGTTCGTGGAAATTGGTCCGTCATCGGGCGAAAAGAAAATTTCTGCTTTATTTTCTGCAAAAATCCTAAAGAAATCAATGAATGTTTCAGTCTCCCGATAAACGTTCAATATACAGAGGTTCGGGAGACTTCTACTGATTGATGAGATTGGGGCTCACAGGCGCATTGAGATCAAACGCCAGCCCAACTGACAACGTCATCGGCCCATTTCGCGTCGTCTCTGCATTCTGCCGAAAAGAGACACTAAAGACAAGCGGTCTTCTCCAAAAGCATTCTTCAAAAATGGTTCCCAATTTAGTTCTACGTCAAACAAGATCAACTTGATGTTGCTCTTTTCGTGGTTCGTTAGTACTGTATATACAAAGCTTTGCCTAGTTTGTCTTATTAAAGCGGCCATGAAATTAGCTGCTATCTTGTCCGCTGTCTGATGTTTTTGTAAAGAACACGGCCATGTGGCTTATCGCCATGTGGATCGGGTAATGATACATTGGTATGCGACCCCACGTCTATGGCAGGTCGTTTGGGATTTCCTCCTCAAAACAAGTTGTAAAATTCGTATGTTGTGCTAGCACGGGCATGAAGGACAAAACATTCATCCCAATCTTAGCGCTAAGATACTGAAAGTTCTTAAAATGACTCTCTCAAAAAATTATAGGGTCAGATGCATGCTCGCTATCATCCTCGGCACCCAGTGGTTTTCCATATGCTCCAGCTCTCGCTATTGTATGGGACGTAGGAGTATCAAAAACCTGAAGCTCAGGATGGCTCGCTATCACATTCTGAACAAATTTCGCATCAGTGACCAAGCTGGACTGACATCATTTCAGATGACATACAGCGTCAGAGGCAGCACAGAGGGACCGGTTCAGCAGCTGGTTGAAGTGAAACTCCAGACCCAATAATCACGCTAATTACCCTTATGAACTGTCATCATGTCAAGACAATTCTGAAAATGCAAGCAAGTAGCGACGGAAATCACTTGAAGATAACAATTGCATGGAAAAACTACTGGTTACTCTATATGGCTACAGTGTTGCCAGTTCACTGATTATGGTGTTTATGACTCAGAAGTTCGCTACAAGAACGGTCGCCAACAAGTTGAAATTTTTGATTATAATAATCAAGATTTCTTGTTGACAATGCCACGTTGTCGTCTGCTCAACTGATTTCAGATTTGGAATGAAGTAGTACAGAAAGGCGGATATGATATATGGGAAAATTTGTATTTTTCTGCTGGTTTCGAGATCCGTATGTCGTTTGTTCAACGTGGTAAGATCCGCGAATTGGAGGGTGCGGAGCTGTTGGAACATGACAGGCAGGTATTCCCAGAGAAGGAACACATACTGCTCTCCTTAGAATGGTTAATTATTTTATATGTTTAAGGACGATTCCAAAGGAAATGCAAACTAAATCAGGCGAATGGTTTGGGCAAATGAAACGTAAAATTTTTATATTGCTTAGGAAAATGCCTGGGTTGTAATCCGGGTTGTGGAAGCGTTCACTTGGAAGAAACAATCGTTAAACCTCAGACAGCTGTTTAGACTTATAATCTTGTTTACTAGCCAAGTTTTGGTGACACAAAAACGCCGATGATCGCTGGATGAAATTTAAGACATCGCTTACCACCATTGATACCATCATAAAGCTAATTACTCAGTAATCAAACTGCAGAAGCTCGGGCCCTCACTCCCAAATCTCAGAAGGCCATCAACAGCTCGTGTCTAAGTTTAAGAGGAACCCCCCAAACTCGGGAAAGCATGCAGAGCTCAAGACCACCCGAAAAAAATTCTCGGGTCGGGGATATCTCTTGGATGTCCTGAGATATGCATCCCCGGGACTACTCTCTGAAACCGAATTCAATCAATTTCGTCTGAGCTTCTGCATGCTACGCCATTGCAAGGTAAAATTGAGGTGAATATCTTTACAGAGAAACAAGTGATTAGATTGATCAAGAGCAAAGCAGTGTTCAGCCACTTAAGAGAGATATTACCATTGAGATCCAACATAGAACGACGAAGTGGTAACCGGAAGTCAATAGTAAGAAAGAATGGAGCTTCCGCTTGGCGGTAAACTGTCCCTATCCAACAAGCACATGGTGCTGCAAATATTGAAGATTGGCACATTTCTAGGAACCGTATATTTACTGAAGCAACATGAAACATTAAAGCTGAACCGCCTCAATGGATGAATGATACTGAAACTTACCGGGATGACGGGCTTTCTCCAAGAAAATCTAATAAAGCGAGTGTATCCAATATTATCAATATTTGTTCAAAGCAACTGTTATTATTGTATCTTCGCCAAAATGAATAGATAATGCAAAACAGTTTCATTCAAGACCATCCCTTCATACAAGCTTAAAATGTTTCTTAATTTTCATTTTCAAAACTGAGTTGTTGATGTATCCAATTTGACAACATCAGTTCAAATGATAGCCCGGAGTCCCCCAAAGTTTCAAAGAGTTGGGTTGAATTGTCATCATCCCGGATGAGCTCTTAGCAAATAACGTGATAATGAGCCGCGAAAAGGCTCTCAACATATCGTTTGAGTAGATCAGCCACTTCGGCAGGAAGCGGATCATGGGCAAAGAATACACTAGCTCGTTAAAAAATTAAAGAAATTGAATTGAATGAATGGGCGCAGGGAGGGTTCACCACTTCACTAAGGACCGGCATCTCTCTGAAGCTCGCCGCCAGAGACCTGCCGGCCAATAGCAAAATGGCCGCTCATTCTAGCAGAAAAATTTGAGAACTTGAGCGGATAACCAAAGCAACGAAATGGAAAGAATTGGTTGTAAATTAGAGTTTGGGCATGTGACTATAACATACTTCAAAGGAAGGGAAGTTTTTGGTGGTGGGGACTAGCTGAGATTTTCATTTCAACATCAGCAGCAGATCAGTGAATCTCGCGAAAGAGAGAAACACACAAGATGATCGTCTGCTTGCGAAAAAGGGAAAACAACTGGAAGAAATGTTACGCAATCGTAATGAGGGGGAAATCAGTGGGAAAAAGAACCAAGGTATGAACGTCGATTTATTCCCCAATTTATTTTCGGTGTCTTTTAGATGTGAAATTACGGGTTTTGATTTCAGCTTCGATTTCACAGAAATCTGAGACGCGTTTTTGGTTCGGTCACGCTGATGTGTCAAGTTCTCCTAGTTTCTTGCCTAGGCTTACTTAACCCATTAAGTTTACTTAACCAGTCTTGGCTTTGCACTATTTTGGTACAGCTTTGAAACAAATCTTTTTTATGGCGATCTTAGTATCTTCGCTTTAGAAAGCAACACCTCGTAACCGCTGGCAAATTCATCACATTGGCATCACCTCCAGCAACTTCCTCTTTTAATATATATTATATACTAAGATACGTGAAACTTGAGTATGAACACATTTATATTTTATGATGGTGAGAAATAATGATTAGCTTAGGCTTTGTTAACCAAAATCTTTTTCGCGTTGGCGAATTTTGGCCTACAAATTCTCAAAGGACATATTTATTTTTGAAGGTGTTTAAAATCTTTTGAAAGGTGTTAGACCCTTAAGTTCTAAATGTTGTTTTCATATAGGATTAGTCTTGAAAATAGCTAACTTGACTTGAAAATATGTAGGCCTGTGATGTGTAATATTGGTGTTACCATGCTAAGTGGCTTGTAAACTACTGAAGTTCCTTACGTTCCTTGTGAAAAGGAATGTGATGTAGCTCCTTGAAAAATGTAATCCAACTTTCTCTATTCTCGGTCTTAGAATTTGCTCGGATCAATCAGAAAATTATAGACATCATGGACAATAGGGCGGGATTTATAGCATTTCTTTTTCGATATAGTATTTATTCATGCGAATTTCCCTTGAAAATCGGTCAAATGTGGCAAATGTCGACATGTTTCTTGCAGACGATTAGAAGCTTTTGACTGTTGATTATTTCTCGAGAACTTTTGAATTGGCCACACAGAAATAGTCTGTTTTTAGGAGAAACTGCAAAGGCGAAACGTTTTAATTTGTCATTGGTAACATAATTTTCATTAATCATGCTGTTTCATAAATATCTCGTAGTTGTATGCATGTCCGATTTCGGTTTAGGCTACTGTTTTAAAAGATACATGTATGATACTTTTTTTAAGAAGATTGAATTTATCACAGTATAGTAGCTTTGTGATTGCTTTACACTGGTCTCTAAAGCAACGAATTTGAAGAAAATCTCAGAACTATAGGTTAACAAAGCTAAAAACCTCTGGAACAAAGTTATTATTAAAATCCGGCGATTAATTGAAAGTTTTGAAATTTTTATGATCAATGCAGTGATTTTTTTACATCAATTCTCTTTGGACTGATTATTCACAGGAATAAAAAGCGCTCAGCGATTAACCAAATCAGTCTTAGGCAAGGTACTTTCACCCCATTTAGCCATTTTCTAGCTTATTAGCATTGCTTGCTTTACTTCTGTTTGAGTGAATTAATCTACCATTTTAGGGCAATAATTGACAAGTTACCACTCTCCGCCCTTCCATTGTAGTAAAGCAGACCTCCCTTTCAAGTCAAACAATCTAAACTCTCTAGAAGTCCCATCTTACCCAATATAGCAGTGTTTTGTCCAAATTTAGCGGAATAATGAGGCCGCGCGTGGCCGGTGCAATACTGACGAATATCACCCTCAAAGGCTCCGTTCTGTCTGCGCCTTTCTCCCCACCATACCAATCCTTCCCTCTCATCCCCATGTAAAGCCTCATTGAGCCCTTCTTACAGACCCTAATAGGCACTTTCCCACCTCTCAATTTACCCTTAAACACTTCAAAACTAAAACTTTTTGTACTTCAAGTGTTTCGCGCTAAAAAGATGTGTCTGCATGTAATTTTGAATTGTAAAACTCTTTAGAAATTTAAAATCCCTAATAATGTCAGGATACTTAATCCTCTCTAAAGCCTAATAATAAGTCTAGGACCCCCTACCCCCCCCCCCCCCCCCCCCAGTTTTATACCTAGCCTGACCTGTAAGGTATATGACCACATAAGTAGCAAATATCTTGTGAGGGCCTTTTAAAAGCGTTTGATCCTATTTGTAGAGTTGTTAAACACGGCACCTCCCGTGTTTCATGCCACTTGATCGATGTAAAAGGCAATTCTTGCCACACACGAGCAGAAAGAGCAATCACACCATTGCACTGATTTCAAATTTTACGAAAAGAAATCCGAGTGACGGCAGAGAATCAGTATGAACTTGTTGTAATCTGAATCTAACTGTCCCCGATTTGTTGGAGAAGTTAAATAACCATCTTGGCCACTGCACATGTGGTCCAAGGATACTAAATAACCGCAGAATCTGTCTGTATTCGTTTTCTAATAGCATGTATTCTTCAAATCTTGTTGGTCTACCTTCTCGGGATGTTGCATCACTGAACTGCGGCTTTGCGATATCGCAATTTTTCGCTTTTTCTTTTCTTTCTTCCTCTTATGCATTTTCTCTTTCCTGGATGATAGGTCTTGACAAACACCGTATACCATCAGGACTTGTGATGCCCCTTTCCCTCCAACTACATGAACATCGTTTTGTCATTGATAGTACTCCCCGAAAGGTCACCAATCCTGGTATAACATGATTTGGTGACCTGTCGCAGATTGCTGCAGTGGTGTTTCAGTGGTCCTCCGATGAACTTGCAATGGCATGCCATGCGGTATCCCCTCGCCACAGATGAAATGGCAAATGAATTATTTCGCAACTACTCTGATCAATTTCTAAATTCTTAATTTTTGCTGATTTACAGATATTGGTAGCTATTCGCAACTTAAAATAGCTTTACATGTCGGCCTATTTGTAAATAAATTCATGAGAATCTTTCTTAATTCAATATTTTTTGAACGGTGATGGGAAAAGATAGGTCGTATTGCCTGCGAGCGGGACTGGTATCGACAAATCTGCTGTTGTTTTCTCACAAATCATAATAAGCGGAATGACCAATGTGCAGTCCCCTGGAATAGGTTGATTACCAAGAACTTAGCCTAAACTCTTCCTTAGGTTGTCAAACGAGGCCTAAGTAACTCAACTTGCACACAGGCAAAACACGGACAAATTGGCCGTTAAATGGAATGAGCAATGGACTTCCTGTTGAAGAGTTTCAAATCAGGAACTTCCATTGGTCTGCTTATAGTATTTCATTAGGATTGCCTATACTGTATAGACACAAATCGATATGGCCAAAAGAAGAAATTATTAAGGTTTATAAATAATAATGGTTTGTATAAAAATATACCCGAGGCCCATTGGTGATTTTGTTGTTTCAGGGCGTCAACTTCCAAAGCATTTCCACTTATTCGTCATCAATTAAAACATAAGTGTTTCATTCTCCAAGAATATCCGGCAGCTGCGAATTCCCTTTTCGACTGACGGCTGGTCCTTTGTTTTCGGAAAGAGTAAGGATAATATGGAACTTTTGATGAAAAACACGTCTCTCGCAATACTATATGCCAATACGAACAGTAATAATTGTTGTTATGAAAACTATGAAAATAATGGGAGTTGTATTAACTATAGCTTTTTCTTATAGTAAATGGTTAACCTATACAGAATATCAAGTTCTGCATGCTATGCGGTGGCTTGAATATGGTATAGACGCATCCACATGGTGATCGCACCACTGACTGCTCACTTGCGTCAGCAGTATACCATGGTGATGAACATGACTTTCCCCAGTTAGCCGATGAATGCTAGCAAACATGCTTCTTGAACCAGGAAGAAACCCTATTCCTGTTACCTGAGGACAAGGCGGAAATCGACTGCCCTCGGTGCGAAATGTGAGGCAGCTAATCCGAGTGGAAAGCGACAAGGTACGAGTGCTACATGGCTTTCACCCTTGCGCTGTCGAGTTCAGAGAAAGTCTGCTGATCAGTCAGGATACAACAGAGCGATAAAGTGCACTGTGAAGTCAGTTCAACTTGAACCCAACTTGAATTTATATATCACCTTAGAAAATCAAAGTGTAGTTTTTCCAGCTCCAGCAATTTAGCGGTTGCACTATATGATGATAAACATCGATGCACTTTCTTTGTCATTATTAAGGAGTTTGAGGCTTTAGTTTTTTTAGCACTCGGTTTCGTAAAAGGCTTTACGGAGCAACTTCCTCCACTGAACAACAGAAAGGTGTAGCAAGCGTAAAAGCGGTAGTGATTGTTTACCATGTGATAATGTGAAGATGGTACACAACATGGTCATTACTTGATAAACTCAGTTGGGGGTTTCTGCGCTGTAGAAGAGTTGCCAAGAATGCATGTGGAGTTTCCGCAAGATTCTGCACCTACAAACATGTAAAATGGTAAGGTCGTTCTCTGAGGGTGTTAAGGGGAAAGCGTCCGAATTCGGTCAAAATCACCCGGCACGTGGTTTCTCTGCAATGTCAAACACCTGCATTCATTTGCGATAATGGTTTTAACCATTTTAACCATGTTAAAACATGGTTAAGTAACCACGGGTAAAGAATGAGAAAACAAAAGCGTACAAATCTGGCGAAGATAACGCATTTGCTTTTCCAAAAAGATTCTTCGTACAATATATTAGTACAATTATTTTCTAAGTGAATGCGACAAAACGCTCAAGCTTTCTGCCAATATTACACTCCTTGATAAACCTTAAAGTCCATAGTAATCATATTTTCCAATATATAATTGAGATTGACTAATAGGACAATTGAAATGAATGCTTTGAATAGCCGACAATTGACTTCCTTTGACCAAAAACCCCAACTATAAACTTAAGACAATTGAAAGTATGATTGGTAAGCGTTTCCATAATCTTAGGCTTAGAAGTCTAAGAAGGTTGACGTTTTCCGACCCATTTATGCTAACCTGAATGTTGACTTAGCAATGTGTGCAGCGTATTTTTAGAGTGATTTCTGGAAATAATTTTCGTTTTGGTAACTCGGAACTCGGATATGCTCTTCTTAAGATGAGGGTAGTACAATCAAGCCTCTGTACGTTTAAAGCCATTTCAGTGCAGAAAAAAACTGGCAATAATGCACACACAGAGAGCAAAAGATCCGTGTTGGCATGTATATGTATTAGTATGTTGTTATAACCGTGGAAGCCGGAGTATGGTCCTTAATTCAATTTTTGAGCCGAATTGCAAAATAACTTAATTACGATGAAAAATAGTTGTGAAAATGATTGATGATCACTGGAACATCCAAATCCACCGATTGTTTTTATAGGCACGGCGTGGTATACATGATCGGGAATGTAACTTATTGAGTGTGTAATGGGGTAGACACAGTACGCCATCACACCAAATTAAGCATAAATATTTACCACGGACAATGATGGTACACCATCAGACAACTATATTGCGACGAGAACGACAACAAATTCGGAAGGAACTTGTAGAGAAAAAGAGGAATTTACTAGTATACGGCGGGTTTATCGTGAATATATCAATCACCTAATCCAAATTACTTGTACATGTATATAGATTGAGGCGATCTCCTATACTTGATATCACATTGAAATCGTCCAGTTTCACAGCTGATCCCGTGATCCACACTGAAATTCCTTGTGAACTATCGCAAATCATCTTTTCTTCTTTTAAAATACGTCAATGAGAACGAAAATCACGGAAACCAAGGTTAAAAGACTGATCATAATACACCAAACATCTTGAAAAAAAGGACAATTCCGCATTCGAAATTCTGTGATTTTTAAGGATTCCAAAACCAATTTCTTGACGCATAATATTCCTTTGTCTCATCATATCGAAGGACAAAGGAGGAGAGATACGAAATTGAAATATGACAGGATTTGTCTAATGATGACCGTCTGAGACATCTCTGACCTAAAGTAATGATGTATGTTGATGACCCGAAAGGTAGCCAACCAAGGACTAATCACAACCCTGCCTATGTCAAGTGATGTTAACATCAAAGACTGAAAGAAGCCTTTGATGTTCAGAATAGCCGCGATGCATCCATAGATAACCACTTGAACACTCATGAGTACACTCTCAAAAGAAACTAAAAATAAAAAACGAGTTGTCTCTCCTACCTTAGGGCCCGTCATCAAAAAATTGTTAAGTGACCTGTAAAATATAGAAAGAGAGTTGTCGGTGATGCTGTGTTGTCATTCAGGGGTTCTTTCAATCGGAGCAGACGATAATTTGAGAGATTTCGCGCCATCTTCTGAACTTACCAGGTCTCAATCTCAATTAGTAAAGAAACAAATATTGTGTACACAAAAATCCAAGTGTTATTCTGCATTTTGAAAGAAAAAGACTCCTGTCTATTTTTGAGTGTCGAAAAGTGGCCCTTTCTTGTCAGATTCGACGCGTTGAACTCAGGCTAAAAAGTTTACACGTTAAGTCCCAGAAACGGCCGAGAGGCATAGCCATATGCAGATTATGTTTCATACTGGCCAATCAAATTAAATGAAATCGGCACATCAAACGGTGTCCTGGTGGCGACCACTGCGATTGCGCAAATCAGTTGGCACGTGAGCGTTCCAAGTATTAGCCTCAAGACTACCATTCAAGTGGAAAGAAATCCATTCTTCTATAATCCGTTCACCGCCGCCGAAAGGTGCTGCGCATTTTTCCACATCCCGATGTCGCCCCCTTCCATTTCCTGACTGGAATGACTCTATTCCTTAAAAGCATTGCTTTTAAACCAAGGCTAACATGTTCGAAGAAAAGCTAGCTCTTGGTCAGCTATTAATCCATTGATATATACATTGGTGTTGGCGTCCTCCGCGGGTGACGGAGATCATGAACTGTACTGAACTGACACGATTTGTGAAGGCAGAGAGGAGGCGACACATAATTCTACATAAGGAAGATGCATTGAAAACTGAGAAAATGCATAGAAATTTATAATGTTGTGTTCTTTTTATCAAAATGACTCATTGAATTCATTCCTATTGACGCGCACCCGGGAAAAATCGTCTCATTCAGTCGCTTCCTCCGGTTATGCGATGTGTTCAGTAAATTCCATTTTTTATTAGTAATCTTTGGAATGCTTGTGCCTTTTTAAGCCCCGCACCTCAATCTCGTTTGCAGGAGGTGAATCTGTATCCATATTGGTATATTACAACATTAGTAAGACAGCATCAAGACTCCTGGGTAAATGTTATCCAAGCGAATTCGGGTGAAGTTTAGTCATAACGGCTTCTGCAGGTTTGCGCTGGTTGCAGCAAACCACCATGCTGATGGATGGAAAGTTGTCCAGCTTCCCCCGGTTGCAGCAGATGATCAGAATTGCTATGGGTTAAAAGTGGTTCAGATTCTGATCATATACGCCGCTTGCAGCAGACGACCAAATTCACGGTGATGGATGGATAGAAAGTGGTCCTGACCAGCTTCTGATTTTGCGGCTTGCAGCAAACGACCAAATTGGTGATGGATAGAATGTGGTCCAGCTTCTTTTTTCGCCGGTTGCAGCAGACGACAAGAATGGTTGATGATAAATATGGAAAGTGGTCCAGCTGACCTTCAGGTTACAGCAGACGACCACGGTGATTGATCATGGGTAGTGGTCATTTTCAATAACATTACTTGCGCTTTTTATTTTGCTCTTCAGTATATACACTCCTATTGGCAGCTGATTTTATACTTCTTGTCATTCTTCCTCAATACACAATACAAAGGCGAAGCCGAAGAATCCGCTGCCTCCGTAGCGTATTGACCGGCGGCCGATTGATAAGTGTCTTGCTGGTGGTGGCAAGATATGCAATCACTAAAAGAAGACTCCAAAGGCCTTTTCCCCTACCTGATGTACCAGCAATAAGATGTCAGTGGTATTATGTTGGGCAACCGAGTTGGTCATCGTCTTTTCGAAGCCCTTTCAGCAGTTACTTCTAATTCCGGTATTTTTATCGACAACTTCCGGTTGCGGTTGTTCGAATCTGCGAAGCATGTTCATTCAACTCGTTGAACAATGCTACTTTATTTATGAACAGTACTATAGAGTAGAGAATACTCATAGCACAAAACAAAAGATAAAAGTATTCAATATTCAAAATCGAGCATCCGAAAAAACGTGACCACTGTGTCAAAAAAGACAAAAGTAGTTTATGGATAAGGTCAGATTATCATAATATTTGATATAGTATTAAACAAATACTAGCTTAACCCGTGCTCTGCACGGTGGTTGAGGGAGCTTATATAAAATAAAGTGTCAGTTTCATTTGTGGTGAAGTTGTTAGGAGCGTTTTTTGCGTACCGGTATCTTGCCGAGAATGTGATGGTGTGCGGAAAATGTCATAGATTGATCTACAGTATTTCTTTGAAGACAACGTTCCGTGTTATGGTTTTGTCCTATCGTAGAAACAGGAATAGGCGAAACAGGAATTAGGCGAAACAGGAAGTAGGCGAATCAGGAATAGGCGAATAAGGAATTAGGCGAAACAGGAATAGGCGGAACAGGAATAGGCGAAACAGGAATACACCGTGAGAAGACCGGGGCGGGCAGGTATATGCCTGGTCTATTGAATGTTTTTCATTGGGCCTTGCTGATTGTAATTGAGTAGGCAACGCGCACTGGGAACTGTATTCGTTGTAGGGTGAACGGCAAGTTGGCGTCGGACGGCACAAGTCTAATCCTGGGTATGAGTGCCCTAACTGCTGAAAACAGCTCTGAGGCTGCCTGGCAGGTCAAGTAACTTACATATTTTCCTCATAGATAGCAGCACTTGCTGATGATGGAGGTGGCCCATTCATAGGGCAAAAATCACGAAAAACAGCATATTCCGATGAAAATTTGGTTTCGAAATGTAGCGGATCGTCGTCGGGACGTCCAAATACCCCGAAATAACCCTCAACATGGCCAATTCATTCAGTGGTTTCAGAGGAGATAGAGCAAATTACTCTCCAGACGTCTCCAGTAATAAGATATAGATACTATCATTTGACGTCACGACTCTTAATATCACACTTCCTTGTCACCCAGTGCAGTTCGTTTGGATAATATCATACCCACTCCAAGGAAATTCAGAGTCTGGACGGGATAGGTATGGGAAATTGAAGTGAAAGTTCATTTCTAGGATATGTTCTTCATATTACACGTATTCCCCAGTTGGCAATGGTGTTCTCAGCACAGCCCGCGGTTAAGGCAAGCTACATGATAATGTGTTCCCTCTTTAACGGTAGTCAGTATATAGGTTTCGTTTGGCTGCGGAAGCGAGTTAATGTGAGTCTCACTTTCTATTTGCTTTTGTGTCCCGCAGTTTTTTTAATTGTCTTCCCAGTAAACGATACCTTATATAGCTTGACATTCTGCAAATGACATTGTTAATTTCTTATATATATATATATATATATTCAGAATGGCCCAGGCAGTATATAGGTTTCGTTTGGCTGCGGAAGCGAGTTAATGCGAGTCTCACTTTCTATTTGCTTTTGTGTCCCGCAGTTTTTTTAATTGTCTTCCCAGTAAACGATACCTTATATAGCTTGACATTCTGCAAATGACATTAATAATTTCTTATATATATATATATATATATATTCAGAATGGCCCAGGCGACTGAAGAGACACCTTTAAAATGCTCTGTAGACATGCACCCGGGAGATGACGGCGCAACCACCAGCACCACAACCAGGGACAGTGTCACAACCAGGGCGGACAGTTTCTTCATCAACACTTCTTCCTTCAGCCGGAATGCCAAACTCGCTACTTTCTTCATGTTTTTTACCGTCTTCCTTGAGCGGCTGGGATACTACAATGTTGGGAATAACCTTACGGTGTTTGCCAAATTTGGATTAAACTTCTCAACAAATGAGGCGGTCACAACCAGTTCAGTTTTCAGGGGTAAGGCAATATTGATACATTCCCTATCATTCCAGACGATAGTGTTGATATATACAAACATTTACATAGACATTAAATTCCACTGTATGGTACCGTAGGCTGTTTTAGAATATAATGTGGCAAAATTGCAGCTCTTATATCTCGGAGAAATAGAATCTCTAAGACAAATCCTTATGCAAAGAAGGCCATTGGGATACCTGTCTCATTTGACAACTCCCATGCAGGGTCCTGACGCTTCGGCCACTGGAGTCTTTGCCAAAAGTAACACCTGTTTTTCTGTATCGGATAAATAGACATCCACCCGTTGGCATTCATATTCATACAGTAAGTTGTTTGCAGGCACCAGTTACTTCTTGCCTCTCTTCGGGGGAATTTTGGCAGACTCTGTACTCGGCACCTATCCAACGATATACGGAGGACTCTTTCTGGAGTTAATTGGTAAGAACATTCTACCCGGGCACGAAGTAGTTTGTGAATGAAGAAACGAAACTCATCAGCATCAGCATCAGTATCAGCATCAGCATCAGCATCAGCATCAGCATCAGCATCAGCATCAGCATCAGCATCAGCATCAGCATCATTGTCCGTGTTAGCATTGGAAATTGACAATGTCCACGATGTGGCCTTGTCACTGAAACTTGCATATTGCTCGACATAGTGAGGTCGTCCTTTTAAAAATAATGCCAATCACTTTGCATTTTCAGGAATGCTTTTCTTTTTGGTGCTGACCAGCATTTCAAACAGCATAACGAAGGTAGGCTTCATCAGATGCAGATCATCGACATGAGCCCGCAACTTCCAATTTATATATATATATATATATATTGCAAACATCAATATCGCATGACCAATGGTAGAGCGCATCACACTGATGAAAACATACTTTGCGCGCTTTGTGTATCCCATCAGTCATTGGATTTAGATATACGTTTTCCTTTCAGTCGACGAAGCTTGGCCTTGTCTTTCCCGGGCTGGTCTTCATCTCGCTTGGCCAGGGCTTCATCAGGGCCAACATCCCAATCTTCGGAGCGGAACAGCACGGGAGCCGGGGAGAAGAAAAAGTGGACACTTTCTTCAGATGGTAAGTGACATTTTATGGTGTTCGTCCAGCGAAGCGATAGAACATTCTTTGCGGTGGTTTGCGGCTGCTGTCAACACTCTACGTTTTTTACTTCACATAACCACATTTGCTTTGGTTTTGCAGGTATAACCCAGCAGTATGATCCAGTAGTAGGACCCGACGGCAACCTGAGTTCGATTCGCCCTATACGTTCCATCAGTCTTCGATGGCGGGGCGTTTACTTTTCAGGCGCTAGGACTAAAAGGTTCTTAATTTTCCAGGTACTATTGGGTGATCAAGCTTAGTGCTTTCTTCGCCATCCTGCCATTTTCTCTAATCCTGAGCGGACCAGAGGGCAACCTTAAAGATGCTATCGTCCAACTTGTCACCATAGGACTCGCATTGACTATCTACATATTCGGCAAAAAGACTTACAACATCGTGGCGTCGGAGGGTAAGTTAACAGAATGCAATAGAAGTTCCCTAGTTCTGGTTAATAATCTCCAATACAATTCTGAAACTCGCCGCTTTCAAACTCTTACTTTCAGGTTCGACGCTCTTCCAACTGTTCAGGACATTGTGCCTAAAGAGGTCCTATAGAGAAGATGATGAACTGACCATCGAGTCCACCCTTCCACAGCATGGGGTGGGCATCCAGGAGAGACAACTCATACGACATTTAGTTGAACTGGTCAAAATTTTTGGGTCCCTTATGCTTTTTATCACCGTCTACACACAGGTAAGAGAAGCCAGACACCACATTCTTAGTGTTTGCTGCAATCATTACCTCCAAGTGGGGTGGTGGGAGGCAAGGGGATTTTGGAACTGAATCGGCAAGATGGCAAGTTTACGTAGGACCCTAAATGGGAAACTACTCCACCACTCATATATCCTTATTTTGATCAACTTTTCACCGAATTTTAAGACAAATGTCGCAGCCAGTGTCTGTATGAAGACATGTCACAACCGCTTTCGACGAACTACTGGTCTTAATCCGTGGGTAGCAATCGTAAATATCTTCCCCGGGAAAGTCATCTTATCTATTGTAAGGGTGAAAATGTTGGTCCCCACGTCACGCTATCTTGCGGCATTTATAGAAAAAACTGCTACCTGCCATCCAGACTTGGGCAGGGGAGCATATTTCCATCATAGGATCCGGGAGTGGTGTCTGACATTTGTTTTGTTGTTCTCGTCCCTCTTTTAACTAATGCACACATTGCTTGTAACATCTCAGCGACTTATCGTCCTCTTCTTCCTCTTAGACGGAGTCCACCTACATCATCCAGGCCAGTCATATGAACACAACCATGGGTACAGTCCATATCGCAAGAAGCATCATGCCCATATTTGATTCCATCATCGTCCTCACGATTGTACCAGTGGTTCATTTCTTTATAATACCCACGCTGAAGAAGTATGACAAGAAGCCTGGGCTCCTCAATAGCATCGGTAGGTTTTCTGTACAAGTGTTCAAGAGAACACTGAGAAGAAATAGTACACTGCGTGGAACTTTGCAGAGACATTGTCACAATCGGACGAGTGGAAACATTATGAGTCACAATCAAAACAACCAGTCAAACGTCAAAATCATACGAACTGTTGGGCTGTAAAATCGACTGTCTTCCTGTTCCAGCTGTTTGTGCCATTGTGGGATAAATTGTCTTCCACCTCCATCTGAATGAGGTGTCATCCTTTTCCAACCATTGATAACGTCCTTGATAAATTCTCTTCCTTGTCCATGGCCAACAGTTGGCTGTCGACCTCAACGAGTCATTCCCTTTTCCAGCTATTGGTTTGGTATTCTCCACTGCCTCTGCCCTTGCTGCCGCAATCCTTGAGGTGGTCAGGCACTTCTACCATGACCGTGGGGTGATACTATCAGTATTTTGGCAAATCCCCCAGTTTGCATTGATGGGAATAGGAGAGATATTTACTATGATATCAGGTGGGTAGACAAATCCAGCCATCAGTCGACCCATTTTCAAGACCATTCTTATTCACCTTCCGAAAAGTGTTGACCAACTTCCTTACTTACCATTGCACAAATGTGTACTCCAATAGCACTGAAGCAGTCCATTAAACATTACCAAAAGAAATGTGTTAATGACACTTTACTAGTTTTAAATGAACTACCAGTCTTATGGACAGCAGCATCTCTTGGGCACAGTCTTCTCAATAGTTATCATCTTCTGAGAACTGAATGCCCTGTCTCATGAACTGACTTGATAACTTCGTGTTTTGCAGGCCTCCAGTTTGCCTATCTGGAGTCCCCCAAAGGCATGAAGGGTTTCGTGATGGGGCTGTTCATCTGTTCATGGGGCCTGGGGAGCTACCTGGGGATACTGTTGACGTGGATTGTCAATTGGGCTTCAGGTGAGATATGGGATTTTTCATTTATCCATGGGAGATCGTCTGCTGGGAAGACAGCTGCATTATGAGGGATGGACTTGTTCATCATCTTGTTCAGGGGGTGAAGATTCACCAGGCCTCGGGATACATCTCACATCACCCAGGCTTTAAGTTGGGGATGAGCTCGTCTATTTTTAAGCGAGGGAAAGGATGGAATGATTGATGTCCCTGGGCGTTAGTAGTTGTTACCTTGGGACAGACACTACATGTTTATGGCATGGGAAGTGGAGGATAATGGGCATGGGTTGTGGAGGTTTGTTGATCCATTATTGGGTCCAGGAGTGTTACGGTAAATCCAGAGCCCATCCCAATTACACATCGATACAGAAGAGAAAAACAACGTAATCAAACCATCTACTAAAACTGAATATTATTTTTCAGGTGACATCTGGTATCCCGACGACTTCAACAACGGCCATACAGAATATTTCCTATTTCTTCTCTCGGGCCTCTCTTTCATTACATTTTTCCTTGTTAAAGTCTTCGCTCACGGATACATCAGCATCAACGACAGAGTAAGACTTATAAATACGGGACAAGCCACCCAACATGAACACCTAAGGACTACCAGCTCCACTCCGAGGCATAGCACATATGATTCATCTTCATTGAGTAAGTCATCGAGTGAGGACGAGGACCCAGAATTGAATGAACAATTCAACCAATTTTTAGAGAGAGGGCGTGTTGGTGGCTCACCACCACCTTGCCCTTGAAGTGGATTTTGGGAACATTTCTGAGGAAACACTTAAACATTTGTGCAATTTCATTTCTGTTTGGTTTTTACACGGCTGTTGTCAGTCTTATTCTGGTCTCATTGAATTAAATTATCATAACCAAACACTGTTTATTCAAACTCATTCCATTAAAGGTGCAGTTTCATAAGAAACAGATAAAAACACTGAGCAAATGTTTAATTTCTTAACCTTTTCTAGTTTATTTGCTGTTTTTTTACAAAAGCCGAATTGCTAAGATTGTCATGAAGATAACAGACAAATTGAAGCTTTTAGCTATTAACAGCAAGAGAGCATGACAAGGTCAGCAAGCTCTCTGAAATACTGCAAATCCCATTATTTTGAGAGTCATGTTGTAAAATTAGGGCATTTGGGAGAAGTCGCGGGAGGGGTGAACTAACATATTTTTTCGAAAACTTTAATCCTGGCGGAAACCCTGAGTAATGGGTGAAGGGAAATACTGTGTTCTTTAAATGTGGCACCTGCATTGAATAGAGAAGCAGTGCCAGTGGGGCCATCTAGTTGAAGAAGTTGTGATGGCTCCTGACCCACTTTACAGCAAAGAATAGTAAAATGATGTCATTTTAAGCAAGTTGTGACAGAAAAAATGATGGGATTTACAACATCTCCAACACATGCTTTGAATCAAGTTTTTTAACTTCAGAGGACAGCCAAAAAATAGTTGAAGTAACCTTCGACATTTGTGCACGGAAATGGACCCTTGATCAAGAATAACATCAAAAAGGATCGCTAATCAATTTCTAATAACATCCAATATGACTAATGTACACACTCCTTTGGGGGCTTTGAATATGCAGAAGTTGGAACAAAAGTTCCCAATTTTGTATCACCGGTAAGGTATGCGCACACCAGACTGTGCAATGATACTCGCTTATGCAGATGCATAATATGAAACAAAATCTGGAATTTTTGATCCAACTAATTCTGCCGATCAACCTATTTTCAATCCTTGAAGATGAAGTTCAAACAAAGAAAGAACTTCATATGCTTTAAAAAACCTCCACCATATTACCAAAAAATATGAACAATGTGTAAATATATAAAAGAATCACGAGGACAGACCTTCAGAATTTCAGTTACTCGCTGGCAAAACTAGTGATTCAGTGTTTTTGGTACACCTAGTAGTGACAAAAGGTCTATCAAACAATCTGTACACCTTTACTGCTTAATGATCATGAAGCAGTGTATACACAAGCCCTACTCCTGCAAAAGTAGAATCTAGATCAATTTTTTTTCGATTTCAGTATCCAAGGACATTTCACAAGTACATGTACATGTACTTATGAAGTATATAGTGTACTCAGTTACATGTACAAGTACCGTACCATGCTGTAAGCTGATTATATGTGTTGATAAAAATGGAGTACACGTGTATTAAATTTACCACCCTTTGCCAAAATTTTACAGTGGCTAAAAGGGCATTTATTCCCCAACAACGTCAAGTTGGTAAATTTCAAAAAGCTAGGGTTAAGCTGTCATCTTACTTAAATTGTTAAGAGAAAATACATTTCATTTGATACTTTTTGCCCAAAAATGCTGCCAAAGTGATTTTTTGTGTTTGAGCCAACCCAAACAGGCAACATTTTGGGCACAAGGCATCAAAACAAATGTATTTTCTCAGAGCAATCTAATTAAAATTACAATTCAACTCTTGCTTTTTGAAATTTAGCAAGATATACATGAATAAATGCCATTTTGGCCACAGCACAACCTTGTGCAGAGGGGAGCAGGACTGAGCATCTTCTGACAATAATCAACTCTATGTACAAATATGCATTGAAAAACAAACCTAACAAAAAATAGCTTGATTTAGTTTGGTTAGTGCTATTCATTTACAGGGAATTAGAAAGTCAATTATAGACTTAATAAATTATATACAACCAAGTATGCATTGGTACAACATGGTAAATTAAAATTAGCAACATGCTAATTATCATTTTCTAAGCAACAAATGGTCAACTGATAACAATCATAAGAAGCAGCCTAGCACTTGCAGCTAAGCTTGGTTTTAACATCAGATTTGTGCTACAAGGCACAAAATAAGTTAGTCACACTGCAAAGAGGTCGCAAGCCTCTGGACCACTGACTGCACAGAACAGTTCAAAAGCAGGGTGAAGCCAGCTAGAAGCATGATACATGAATGAATATCTGGTATAAATTTCCAGTTATCTAACCATTAAGAACTAACAAACGCATGCAGGATCAGATACGAATTCTTGACATGGACAATAGTTTACAATGAATCTAATGCTAATGGTCTTTCAAGGCCCTTGAATGCTCTATAAGTAAATGTTATGCCTGTTTTGTTTTGGAACCATATGATTCAAGCAAGGTTAATGACATGGCCTGTATTTGTTCCACAGAGCTCTTCTTATCTATTTCATCCCCAATTTCTCTAAACCATGAATATTTTGCATAATTTACAAACCTTGGTTTGAAGTGCAAAAAAAACCCAGGAATATCATCAGGAACCGGCATTGATTTGATCAAATAACCGAATCGTGGACATCAGGTTACACTTTTAAGGTTTACAATGTAGGTTATTGAAGATTCAGCACCTTGAAAGTTTCACTGTATAGTACACACAACACCAGTGTTATCATCTTCATTGAAGTGGAAACTGTCCACCAACACCTGTCATCCCTAACCCTCCATCAGAAGTTTCATTTTAAGACTCCAAGGAAAAGCAGGATAATCTCATGAGTTTTATAGGTTTGATGATGGCATAATACTATTTGTCACCTCTCTGACTCGCCACCTATCATATCACAAGTTGGTATGACACCAATATCGACATTAAAGCACCAAGTATTAGAATTATTTTTGCACTTTTATTTGAATATGAAGCTAGAACAAGCCTAAGATGCAATAAACAGTAGCAAGAAAATTTACAACCTTAATACAGAACGGTAGCAATTTTGAGTAAAATATAGTCACATTATGATATGACACATTGCACTGGCTTCATTCAGAAAGGGTCGAAAACAAAAGAATCTATGCCAACAGCATATCCCTCTTCGGTCGTTCTTCAATCAGTACATTATGATCAAGAATGTTAGGCATTCAACACTACCAGAGAGAAGCAATCCAACAGAAAAATAATTAAAATTATGACTAGTTCAATCAACCAAATTCACAAATTACACTGGCACAGTATATTTTCAGTGTTCAACTCATCACGACGTTTTAAAAACTAATAGTACATTAAACATACTCCTTGACACTACACCATGGAGTGGAACCATGGGGGACAGTGGAAGAGAGTTGGCCAAACAATCATGAAGGTTGTGGGTTCAACTCCTGGCCAGGTCACTACTTGGTTCCTCCAGTGGTTGAGGTCTTATGTGCTTTATAGCTGCAAAGACTAGGATAATAATAATAATCCCAAAGCATCTGGGAGCAGGTTCTCTACATGAAACCTGCACTACAAAAGTGTCAATATTCTTATTCTACCATTTAACATCCTAAAATATCCCTCCCCCCAAGAAGACACTCATTCACTCATGAAATGAAGCCAGGCAATGTTTACAACACCAAATAGGGCTATAAAAGATTCTATACCGAGGGAGCTAGAATGTTGAGAATCTATTTGGCCTGTCACTAGAAGTCACATGAGTCCTCATCATTAGAATTTCTTGGCTAGAAGTCCTGCTTAATCATGTTTTGTCATCGGTCATCTCCAGGAACTGGGCGTAGACATCACGGGTGCACTCACCTTTTGCGGTGAATGTGAATTTGAAGTAACTGCCGTCAGCACATATCACTGAAAAGAGAACAGGATCCCGAAGATAAAAGGGATAAAGCTTCAACTTCCTGGTTCTTCTTCATTGTGTAAGAGTGTTTTCCTGTGGTGGGGTAACTACAATTGACACAAGTGAGTTTTTGGCAGGTTACACTTGACCCCCAGAGTGGGATTTTTAGTCTAAAGGTACTCAAGTACAGAGAATCTTGTTCAATAAAATGACTTTAAAGAGTTGTGAATAGCACTGCCTTCCAAATCCATCTGTTGCATTTCAGGATACAAATCTTAGTTGTTTCTCTTGTACTTTACCCAATGCTTTTAACTTTATCAGCCATGAAAAAGTGACCTACCTACAACAGAGTTGGCGTCGGAACCAAATGCACACATACACTGTGACCCACCGGGTACTTGGAACTTGGAAAAACTCCATTTTGAGCTGAAGTACTTTGGGAGGAAGCTAGCAGAGGCGAGGCTTGACTGTTTGTTCTTTTTTGGGTCTTCTATAGAGAAGATGTGCACTGTGCCATGATCACTGGAGACACACAGCATCGAGGAGTCTTGGTTAAAGCTGATACTGAAATAACACAATTGAGACATCATTAGAATGGTTGCAATAACATTCTTACTCACAGGATGGGCAAGGATTAGGTTGTATTGACCTATAGCGTCTGCATCATTTTGTCCCATTCTGGTCAAGGTAGCACAGCAATGTGCTAGTGCGGGAGTGCTATCCTAACTCTAGCCCACATACTGCAGGACTGCCCAGACTTCTCAGGTCAACAACTTAAGACGTTGCGGCCAGAGGGTGTAACTCGGAAGACCAAGCTGTGGGGATCCTGGATGAATTATACTTACCAATATATCACTGCTGCATTGGCTCCTCGTCTAAGCTCATGTAATTGGTCCCCACTGGATGTGGCAAAGACACGAATCAATGTGCCCTGAAATAAAGTTAGCTCTTGATTATTCATTTCCCTCTTTGCGCAAGTACTCATTGAATATCAACTATTTTTACTGAGGCAGGACAGCTCTGGGTGGAAACATGACCAGCCCCAGGCAGAAACGTAACTTGTTCAAACCATTCTAGTATCTAAATTCATATTTGAGAGAGGCAAAAGTTACAATGAAACCAACCTACCTTTTCTGAAGCTGTTGCTAGTCGCGTCCCTTGTAAGTTTAAAGATATGGCACTAAGTGGCGCTTCGTGTGCAGTTATGTCCTGAGGCGCCTTTTCCGTGTTGGCAAGGTCAATTATCTGTACATGACCCATTTTACGGCCAGGAAATGCTAGCAGTGAATTGTTACTATTCGGACACATAACACACAGGCCTGAAATGACAAGGACATGGAATTCACCTTTACGGGAAATAAGAATATTCTATCATAGCAGTAAGTATAACACATATGTCAATCTTGAGAGCAACACATATTAATTAAACCTCTTGGGTTGATCTTCCAGTGTACATGAAATGGCAACCTCAGTAGAATTTGTAGCAGAAGACGAAGTTCACCTTTCGAAACATTCATAAAATACAGTTAGTCACAATCACCTGTGTTCCACATGTTAATCACTGGTTGCAATATGCATTTTGACAAAAGTATGCTCATCATTAGGTCCTAAATAGTTATTGGGTTCTAAAGTTAAGACAAGAGTAATGCAAAAGTCACATACCTTTTGTGTTATTGCATGTTTCAAACACATGTAACTGTTGAGGATTTTGTGTAAATGTGTAGACTTTGATCATTGTGTCCAGAACTACAACTATCCTGAAAAATGAAACAATATTCTGAAGAAATATATCTGAAAGATTCTGGGCTGGTATTCAAGTTAGTGTTTAGTGATTTGTTTTAGTGACCCAGCACAAAAATGGTGCATCCATTTACCGCATCAAGAAAGGAGGGCTGAGAATGACTTATAGTTCCATAGAGAACTTCCATAGACTGAACAGTGCGGTTCAGATAACTACCCTGAAGAAAAACCATGAGATGTAAAAAAAGACAGGAATTTACCGATCCCTTCTGAGTCTGACTGCTCTGACTTCACTGGCAAACTCTAATTCAATGACATGTTTCTTTTTAAGATCATCCCATACCATGACTGAAATTGAAATGATAAAAATCTTACAATTATAAACCTCATTGAAAGGTCAGATCCAACCATCATCCACTTACACTTGATTAATGACTTACCTTTATTTGGTGGATATTTTGGCGTTTTTCCACCTCCAACAAGCGCTAAGTAATTACACCTGAATAACATTTCCACAAGGCCAACACCACCTTCACTGAAATCTGTAAACAAAATGAAAGGGTGTCAAGTTGGTTGATATTTCAGCACTCAACCCAAAGGTCAGAATTTGTTTTCAACTACCGTAATTACATCTTATAAAGCAATTAATACATGGTGACCAGGATCAAGTACAACAGAGGACAACAGTGCCATCACTAGCCAGAATTGTCCATCAATGAATGCAGACGATTTGGTTACTGACACAGGTTAGAGCTGGAATAGAAGAACCAATTTATTCATAACCAAGACCATCTCACCCTGTCTTTCTTTCTCTTTCAATGGGTCGGAGTTGTAAACCCTGAATCCATTCTCCATACCACAAGCGAAACATCCTGAAATAGAAATGAATGCAATCAGTCACTTGCTCAGAAGTTGTGCTTATTGTGCACGATGACAACACTCAACACGGTTAAAAAGGATTGATCGATGCTCAATCATGCTGGCACTGTCAATCATTAAAACTTAGTTCCACCAACCATGCATGGTCCATATCGGATATCCACCAAGCAGTGCATATTAAATGTTGATGTGTGGCAGCAGTGCACAGTGCAGTGTGCAATGCACAGTGACTATGAGAGTAAATGCACAGCGACTGTCACTGAAATACAAGTGAAAGTGGACCGTGAAAGTGATCAAAACATATAGCCCTTTTTCTTTGTTGTTGCATCAATATGGACTTCATTATGAACTGACCCTGATCTTGGTTCCATCCTGCATAAAGCAGGCCATTCCCATGAGGGTTAGAAGACCCTAAATTCATTATTTTTGTGGTTTTATATGGGGTGCAGAAATTTTTTGGGCAGAGACATGTTTCTGTTTTCTTAGGGGCACTTCCTACTTCCTGTCACTTGTTAAATACCGGATACACCTTCGAAATCTCTTTAATGCCTTACAGGACACTAAAATAACATAAAAATCCTAAAGAATGACTTAGTTAGCCAAAATTCATGTTCTATCAAATAAAATAAAAAAATTGTGAAGACGATTTTCAACCCCGCTCACAGCACATACATATGCAGTACATTGCGGTACATTGTTCTGTACGGGCATTTTCTCCGTCTAGCTCGACCCAAGGTTGAAAACAACGACCTTCGACCTTTTTCAACATGGCTTCCATCATGAACTCGTTTCGAAATTCTCTCTTCAAAATTGCATCTGTCTCCAAACAAGCGAATATTTATTCATCTGGCAATGTTGCAGGAGTTGCAGCAAGGTTTATGTCGACGGGTAAGATAGTTGTCATTTATGTGCTTTGTCCCAGACTTTAGTTTTGGATTGATGAATCGGAAGAAATACCTAAAATTTCAACCAGCGCCCCTACCGGCTAAAGTGCAAGGGCAACCCACTTGCCCAGATTACCTGATTACATAATACATATACATTTTTTACTCTATAGGTGACTGTAGCAATCTGATAGTGATAAGTCACCGCCAGGTAGTGTTTGCATGTCGACATAGTATAGTTTAGTTATGGGCGATAATCATCAGGCTGTCCCATCATAACAACTGGTCTATTACTAGATTTTGCCCTAGCTATGAAGTCCATGCACTGTACATGTAGGGAACTCTCCACTTATGTATGTCATGTGTACTGACTGCTGGCCAAGATGACACTCGGACTATAGATCCTTAGAGGAAGGCATAAAAATGTACTTTATTCTAATTTTCCTACTCTTTCAATTTCTGCATAAAAGGGGAGTTCAAGAACATCATAACAGAAAAGCGTGGCGAGAAGAAAAATGTTGGTCTCATTCAACTGAATCGGCCAAAGGCTTTGAATGCTTTAAACGATGATCTGATGGGAGAGGTTGGACAGGCTCTAGATGCTTTTGAAGCTGACCCAGAGATTGGTTGCATTGTCCTGACAGGATCTGAGAGGGCTTTTGCTGGTGAGTTAGAAAAACCATTGAAATATATTACATGTATTATTTTAGTTTCACAAAATGTTCTAATTGAAGAAATGTATATGACGATAGATGCTCAGGGCATTCCAACTTTTGTAGGGAATTTAACTGTATTAGGCTTAGGGTATATGGTTCTAATTGAAAAAATGGCCATATACTGTACATTGTATTATCACAAAGGTCTTAATTACTATATACTAAAGCAGTCACACAACTCCCCCTTGTAAATTGAATCGCCAAATTCATTTGAATCAATTCCTTTCTCAATTTTCAAGCTGGTGCTGATATCAAGCAGATGCAGCCGAAGGTATTCAGCGATGTTTACGGTGGTAAATTCTTAACAAGTTGGAACCAGTTAGCTTCAACAACAAAGCCAGTTATTGCTGCCGTAAATGGCTTTGCGGTATGTCTCCACAAAGACATTTTAAGATTGTGCATGTTGCATACATACATGTATGTGAGGTGGTATCCACCATTCTGATTGTCATACAATGCAGTTACTATAGGGTGCGGTTAGTCCTGTTTCTGGTGAAAATTGGACGAATACCTGGACTCCACTTGTCGCTACATTGCCCAGTTGCTACCTGCAGGGCAGCTGCTTTTGAAATATACCCGATGCTGTTGTGTGTACCTCTCATACTGACTGAGGCTGTTGAGGAGATAACCAGCTACAAGACAATGTTTTTAGGGAAAGCCCCCACCTGCCTCTTGCCTGGTAAGCCTCTAAATATACTATTACTGAATATCATTCAGTCATAAACATGTTTTGTTCTCCATTCTAGCTTGGTGGAGGATGTGAAGTTGCAATGATGTGTGATATCATCTATGCTGGAGATTCTGCCAAGTTTGGACAGCCGGAAATTTTACTTGGAACAATTCCAGGTAAGGCTTTGACACTAAACACCAGTCCAGTGGAAAGTAGAGCCTGTGGTTTTGAGCTGTTTGTGACCGTAGTTATCGAGTTTACCACCCTTAAAAGAGGATTTGCTTTGTCTGATTTGTGCACTCAAGCTGTAGTACCTCTGCATCGTATAAGTACTGTGATATCTCCTTGTACCTTTTTCTTTTAGGTGCTGGTGGCACCCAGAGGCTTCCAAGAGCTGTAGGAAAATCATTAGCAATGGAGATGGCATTGACTGGTGACCCCATTGATGCACAGACAGCACTACAGGCTGGTTTGGTCAGCAAAGTCTTCCCGAAGGAGCAACTAGTCGATGAAGCCATCAAAACCGCAGAAAAAATTGCTAAAAATTCTAAACTTATTGTTGGAATGGCCAAAGAATCTGTTAATACATGTAAGTCACTTATTTTTTACCAATCACATTCAATTCTTTGAGAGAAAAATCATCATCAACTATCACATCATCTATAGATGTGGACAGTTGATAGCGAAGTTTGTGGAGTGGCGTTTATTTTTTAGAGCACTGGAAAGATCAATGCCTCAGCTCTTTGTGGGACTTTGAATTTTCGAAAGCCGACCAAAGTTAAGCATTTTAGAGCAAATTTTTGCAAGTACTCGTACATGTTAGGACATTGTTGGATAATGACATTTGTCATATTTTTGTAAGATGATTTCTTTAGAATTGTATCAATCATGTTTCAGCATATGAGGTGCCATTACAAGAAGGTATACATTTTGAAAAGCGTACTTTCCATGCCACATTTGCAACAGTAAGTACTTGTAGGATTGATTCATTGTTCAAGCACAATTGCGGGAGGGGTCCTTATCCTCATATCATTGTACAATAATGCCAACTTGTCACATCTTTTGCACAACCCATATGACTTCCTACTGTATGTATACTATTAAAACAAACAGAAATAAAATGGTGAAGTCCAGTAACAAATAACGAGAATAAATATGTTGTTGATGACGATGATGATAATCCATCATAGTATGTGAATTCTGATGACTTTCTTCTCTTTTTCAGCATGATCGAAAGGAGGGTATGACTGCATTCATTGAAAAGAGACCAGCCAATTTCAATGACAGTTAGGACTGTTTTTATTAGCACAATTTGGGATTTGCTTTATGCTAACATTATATGAGTGGCTGCTGTAAGTTATGGCGCTATGTGGGGAACTTGGAATTTGGTTCTGATGACAGCATTTTCTGGCTTTCTATTACAAAATGTGGATTGTAAGTTCCACTTGCACATATTATGATGAAGTATATCACTAAAGGAAAAAGTATACCAGTAGGATAAATCGTAAAAGATACATAACTTTGTTAATTTCTATTAAAGTATACTTGATTTTGGGAAAAGAAAATGACAGCATGTTTTATGTGTTAAAAGACAATCATGGATGATTTGATTTGAAAACCATGCTGTTGATCAAGTACCGTTATGATAGTATGTTAGTTGATAATTGAAAAAAATCATGATCTTAAATATAAAGTAAAGTGGCAGCTTACAGGATCCTTTCTGATTAACGAAACTGTTCTATGTTAATTGTTTTCAGTGTAGTTTACAATAATTAATGTGTCACAATAAATGTATAGATATCAACCAAAGCGTTACTTTATTTTCCTCGAATGTTTTAGGAATATTGGGATATCCAATCTGCCACAGAAACACAGATGAACTACAAGAGGGCAAGTTGCATGACCTGATAAACGAAAGATGATCAACCAGGCAATATGAACGTTGATCTTGGCAAATACTTGGTCACAACCAGCTAAGAATAAGTCCAGACTCTCATTGTCTTGGCTGTGACTTGGACTCGGATTTGTCTTGATTGTGAATTCTAAAAGGCCTTGGTCAGTGTTCATAACGACAACATTGTACCTGGTTTTAAATGCAGCAGTCCTTTGTGTCCCATTAACCAAGGACTGCTAAGGTCTGATTTGATTTGCAAAAGTACTTGGAGACTTTTTATAATAGAAATGGATACCTTGCTGTTGGTCCTTGGTTGTCTCATCAAGACATGGGTAGAGTAGCATCTCTGGTCTGTTTTACCGTGATGACCCACTCCGCTATTCAAGTGTGGTCTTGGGCAGCCAGAGAGGGGTCAGGGATGTGTCACATACACACTTCTGGGTGGAAAATAGCTTAAATTGACAGAGAAAATCCCTAAAGATTTCTAGATGGACAACGAAACAAGCCTGACCCTCTGGAAATCCTGGCTGTGCCATGGTGGTAGGTTGTCCTACATTTCTGGACTGTGGTAATCTCTGTAGATAAATCCAATGGTTGTTGTTTTACTCCTCTTCAAATACCAAATACCAAACATTCTTCTCTTATGTATCCAATTTAGCAGGAAAAAATGGTGCATTTGTTGATATTGCACCAAGGTGGCAACTGTCTCAGGAAAACACAACCTGTAAAAGGAGAACTAAATAAGACAACATTCCATGTTCAGATATCTTATTTATTCATCAAATCAATACAAATCATTACAGCAGAATACTATACTATACTATAAACCTCAACCTCATTTTTGTACATGGATGCAATGTTTTCAATTATTACAGTCAGAGTGCTATCTAAAGTAAAAATGGGGTAGGAGTACTTAGCCGACTTAGAAGTTCAACTTGGAAGTTCAACTTGGAAGTTCGACTTAGAAGTTCAAAAGTTCAATTTTCACACACTGCAACATTAAACAACTGTGGGTGTCTCAATACCATCCTTTTTCTTTCAACAATCCATTCATAGCTTTCAAAGCAGCACGAGCCCCAAGTTCAATACTGATGTTGTGCTCTTCCTCAGGTACATCTGGTTCCCTAGGATTGATACGAATTAGGACACCCTTCTTGACAATACTGTGCTCAAGTTGATTCTCACTGGCAGCCCTTACTGTAGGAACAGAAAGACCTGCACCACACTCAACTACAGCAAGCTTAGCATACCTTAGCGTCTTCTTAAATTTACAGAACTCCTCATATTGATCATCAGAGCGGTAACTGACCCAACTCCAATCTCCAAACATCATGATGTTGGGTCTTGCAAGACAGATATCTTCACCATCCGGACCTAGAGGCAAGGGCTTCTTAGCCCTCAAGGTCTTTTCATCAACCTGTGGGCTAAAACCAGCAGGCACAGGCCATATGTTTGGAAACTTATCTGCATCTGTGCACTGCAAATAGTTTATGGACCCATGACACTCAGTTATTTTGTCCTCTGGGAAACCAGCCTTTTGGAAATGTCCATCAACATTGCTTGTAAAAACAAAGTGTCCCTTTGCCATTTTCTCTGCCCAAGATTTTAGTATCTGAAATCCCTCATGTGGTTCTGTGTTGGAGTAAAGATTATATCGATGACCGAAGAATCCCCAAGCAAATTCTGGATCATCTTCAAACCACTGTGGATTGCTCATCGCAGGTAATGTCAGTCCTCGTTCCTTCAAAGGTGGGTATGCCTTCCAGAACCCTTGCGGCCCCCTGAAGTCGGGAAGGCCTGAATCGACACCCATTCCTGCTCCAGCAGTGATGAGTAAAGCATCTGAATCCATAATGGTCTCGACTGCCCGGCGGATATTCTCCTGGTTGTACCTGGATATCCCTTTCAGATGAGGCGAAATGTCCTTTTTTGACGAGCATGTAGTTTCATCGCTATGAGGCGTTTCCGCCATTTTGCAATTTGTTGTTGATAATGACCGTGTCACAGAAGTACCTACATGGCCAATATAATGATGCACAGCCTGCTGGCAGAGGACTCCTTTTTTTAGGCAGGGATGCCAGTCACAATCACTTCTCCAGACCCAGAAATATGTCAAGTTCAAAGTCTTTGAAAATTTTGAGACATTTCGCGACAACATCCCTTATTGAGTGTTTCAATAATTTAAGGGGATTATTCTTGGCAGGAACTTTGTTGTGTATTCTATATCTTCAATGTCTCTTGATTGTTGTCAATTGTTATTGATTTCCATTAACGTCATTAATGTCATTATTATCACAAAAATGTGAACATGGTGAAGCTGGAGTGGAAATTCTGTCTGCTAGCTAATTTAATTGGATTGAGACATACGCACGAACATTCTGTCGTCTTTAAATATAAAAAAGTGGTTTCTTCATAAATCAGACACGATATATTTATAGATCACCCATTATATATTGGTTTTTGTTTAAATGGATACTTGCTGTCAATAGATACTCTGGCTATGATTACTTTGTTCTTTTTAGAAGTTAGTCGCAAAGTGGTGGTCGTGTTAATTTCTCCATGTGACGCCGGAAGTCGGTGTTTTCTATTGCCACGTTGATCACGAATGTTTGTCAAAGTTTACGCTGTCAAAAACACAATATACCTGTAGTAGATTTGCTATTTGTTGATTCAGTTCATTGTTGATTGCTAGGAGATCAGGTATAAATCCATTTCCCTTATTTTCTAGCCGTAATTTCGCTGTAAATGGCCCTAGTCTGGTGCCGAGAAATGTCACACGTCACCAAACAGATTGCTGTATATTTATGTACATTTGTACATGCAGCAGGATTGTATGTCAAGAAAGATTGTATGTCTTTCCCTGTTAGTAAGGATTTCAGCGAGTACTCCTATCGTCTCCATTTGTAAACCGCGCACTCGAAGGAACGGTATATTTGTTGTCTAATTTGAATTGATACTTCCCCATATACGACAATCAAGATGTACAGACCGGGGGAGCTGGCTGTACGTACCCATAAGTCTTTGCGGTAGTCTCGCGCGTACCGGATATAACCTATCAAGCTTTTCTCCTTCAGAGAAATACTGCGTTGCGCTCAACTGCCAATTATGCATTAGTCTGGTGGACACGAGGTTGGCCTTAAACTTGCTTGAAATCGAAAATTTGGACAACACACGTGTACTACAGCGCAAACGGCAGCATTCTGACATATAGAAACATGTGGTCTGATTCTATTTTTACTTGTCATTTAGTGATCACTCGTCCAACCTCGTATGCAGGGTAATGTGGCTTTCTCATTGGTCGAACGTTAATTTTGTTCACAGCCTTATAAGGCACTTGAGCGCAACGCAGTATTTCTCTGAAGGAGAAAAGCTTGATGGGTTATATCCGGTACGCGCGAGACTACCGCAAAGACTTATGGGTACGTACAGCCAGCTCCCCCGGTCTGTACATCTTGATTGTAGTATTTAACTGTAGGCATACAGTAGTCCCGGTAGGCCTTTTCGAAGAAGACGAATCAGAGCCCAAACAAATCAAATGCGCTCACTCAGAACGCATCAGAAGGCCGGCTGACCTAAGCCGACTTTGCACAAGTCAATGGGCATAAGCCACTTGTGACCCTTTCTTCCACTTCCAGGTGAAACGCATGACGATACTGATGCTGCTAGTTCTTCATTTGTTTCTTTTCAATCCGTAGTGATCTGGTTTAACCAATACATATAGATGTTACAACTTTCTCTTTTAGTTTTGGCGATTGAAGATGAAAGTGAAAGAGATAGAACGGACTGCCAACATAGCTTGGTCTCCTGCTGACCAGCATCCAATCTATGTAGCTGCAGGAACAGCAGCGCAGCAGCTGGATGCAACATTCAGGTGAGTTTCTAGAAGATGAGTGGAAAAGGACTATTTTAAGTTGTTTTTAAAACAGATCAGTGGTTTGAAACTTGCTCAGTAAAGGTCTCTTACTCTTACACTCTTCGAGTGAGCTAATATGCTTGCCAGAGGAGGCACTTGCAATTGCCCACCAATAAACAAAAGGCCAGTACTTGTCAATCAGGTGTCCTTCAGTAGAGGCTTTACTGTAGTTGAAATTTCATCAATCTTCTTTTTCAGCACCAATGCTGCTCTTGAGATCTATGGGATGAACCTGTCTGAACCTGGACAAAAGACAAACCTGGTTGGAAAGATTGACTCGGATTTCAGGTTCGTAATCAGGGCAGATTTATGAATTCAAAAGGGTGACAAAGTTATTTCTGTGTTTCGCTCAAAACAAGATGCAAATAGTATGGCTTCTGCTTTCATGTTTTAGGTGACTGTATTGGTTTGAGAATCAAATGTTGTATTGTTTTTTGCAGGTTTCACAAATTGGCATGGAGTTCTCATGGTATGAATGGAGACAGAGTTAACGGTCTGCTGTGTGGAGGGACAGAAAATGGCCACCTCTACGTCTGGGATCCATTCAAGATTATCAACAATGAGGAGCCTGTCGTGTTTAAAACTGACAAACACACTGGTTCGGTTGGAGCACTGGATTTTAACCCTTTCCAGGTAGGTCATAGGTACAAGGAGACCTCTAAGACCAAGAATAAGATAGAAATGCAGTTACTTCTGGCAGAATATCCCCAGGAGAAATCAGAATGTCTATTTATTGAAGCGAGTTTTGTTAATCCTGGACCGATTACATTAATTATCCAATAATCAATTGTATTTATTGAGAAATAATCAATATTGGTATCTTCAGAGGAATGAATAATGAATGAATTTCTATTTGCATGTGTACTGCTACAAATATTTCAAAAAAAAGAGGTTGCTTCAAAGATCTACTTGCTGATATCCCTTCATCAGTTATTTACGGTATTGAAGGGTGGGCAGAACTAGCCCTTTCAGTACGCAAATTGGAAAGTTCAATTCATGAGAGAAAACTTTTGTTGTAAACCATGAATTCTCATTTCAGGCAAACCTGTTGGCCTCGGGTGCTAGTGATTCTGAGATCAGTATCTGGGACATGAACAATCCTAACAACCCAATGACCCCCGGATCAAAATCACAGGTAGGCAGAAAATGCACAATAACACAAACATCCAAACCCTTCAGTTTTAGCTCTATTTCTTTCAAATACTTGATGTAAGTCCCTTTATGTAAATGATCCCTTCAACATTGATTCTTCGTGATAAGACCTCCTGGCTGTCTTCCCATTTATATAGTTTTATTAGAACTTGTAACAATATCATTTGTTTTGTTCCTGGTTTTGTTGCTCTTTTATGATTGCTTCCTAATTGAATGATTTTGGCCACTACAAAACCGGCTGGTCAGTCCATCATGAAGAAATGACTGTTTAAAATTTGGCTATGTCACTTGAATTTCAGGAGACTGCCAGCGCTGTAAGTTATAAGTTGATCACCTAATACTAGCGATAGGAACTGGTGTTATTTTCTTCATGAGCTTCATCTGTTTGTCTGTGTTTAAAGGAGATTGTTCCTTGAAACTTTCTTGCAAAGATTAGTCAGTGGTCCTTTTAATGCTTTGGTGATTTTTGCTCTCAAATTCAGTAGTTGGTGGCAAATATTTTGGTGAAAAGCATTTATAGTACTTTCATGCAAGTCTGAATTTCTAATATCACCTCTTGTACAATTTCAGTTTCTGCAATGCCTGTATTACAGTAACGTCTCAACCAGGTTTTAGGTTTTAGTGCCTAATGTTGCCACTTCAGAGACCCAATTCACTTACCCTGCAATTAACATGGACACTTCAGGGACCCCATTGGCAAACCCCCCAATGCACCTTAAAGCTGAGCTACATGAGTATGCTACAACGAATTCTCTGTTTCAGCCTGCCGATGACGTATCATGTATCGCATGGAATAAACAAGTTCAGCATATCCTGGCATCGACATACACCACAAGATGTGTGGTGTGGGATCTGAGGAAAAGTGAGCCCATTATCAAAGTCAGCGAAAGTATGTCCAGGGTAAGTTGTCTTCATTATTGCTGGACATGTGTTGAGGTGAAATATCTAGTCGAGAGCTGAACACCAACTAGGATATAATCAATATTGAGCAAATATGAATTGTTATCAAACATTTGCTTTCCAGATCAAATGTAAACTTGTCGCATGGCACCCAGATGTCGCCACCCAGATGTGTCTGTCATCAGAAGATGATGCCACGCCAGTTATTCAGTTATGGGATCTACGATTTGCCACAACCTATGTGAAACAGTTTGAGAATCATAAAAAGGGTATCTTCTCAATGGCATGGTGTCCCAAGGATCCTGACCTACTGCTCAGCTGTGGTAAAGATAACAGGATTCTCTGTTGGAACCCCAATTCTGATGTTCCTAAAGGAGAGGTAAGGAATTATAGGGTTAAAATGACCATTCAAGGACTGCAGATGACCGTTTCTTAACAAAAATGGCTGCAGTGTACTTGTAATCATGAAATATTATTTTCGTATTGTGCTCTCCCCTTGATCTTTGGGCAAAGATTTTTGAACGCATTTGTCAATTTAAAAGAATAAGTTGCTCTTCGGTACAGTCTTTGAGTCAGTACTGGCTTGCCATGCTGATTTCTCTTAACTCATTTAAGTCCGTTCCCAAAAGTTACCGTATAAAAGTATTTACTGCAGGTATTTCAGGCCTTCCTGTGTTGATCGCATGACTTAAAATGTTATCCTTACTTATTTGTACTATAGGTTATCTATGAGCTCCCAACATGCCACCAGTGGAGTTTTGATGTCCAGTGGTGCCCAAGGAACCCAGCAATCATCTCGAGTTGTGCATTCGACGGCCATATCAGCATTTATTCGCTAATGGGCGGTGAGATCCCGGTCGAACCCATTAACCAGATCACAGACTCCTTTGGCTCTATGGATCCCTTTGAGCAAGCACAGGCCCAACAGAAAATGCAGCAGCAGCAGGCTGAAAAGGAGATGGTCATGCCTCTGAAGAAACCACCCAGGTGGTTTAGGAGACCTGTGGGAGCATGCTTTGGGGTAAGCTTCAACAGATTTTGACAGCCTGTTCTGAATGAACTGGTTCACTAGTCTTATCTGCGAAACAATTCTTGTGTGGACAGTCTTGTTGAGTCAATTATTAAAGAATCCCCCCTGACTTGATACAAATTCTTCTAAGTGCTAAAAATCTTCTTCTAAGTGCTAAAAATCTTCTTCATTGGGTATTTGTTGGCCAATATTAGAAATGTGTCCTACAAGATTCTATGGCAGTTTCTTCGAACACATTTTATCTGTGAATTGGTCTACTCTATGACCTATCCCCTCTCATGTGATTTTGTGTTGCTTCTCCTTAGTGGATGTCCAGCCATTCATCTCTCTTTCAGTTTGGTGGACGACTGGTCACGTTTGAGAACACGAAACCGCAACCCAACCAACAGCCTGTCCCGCGCCAGGTTCATATCAGTCAGGTTGTGACTGAAACAGAGCTGCTGCAGAGATCACAGCAGTTAGAATCAGTTCTCCAAACTGGACAGTTTGCCGAGTTCTGCTCCATGAAGGTGGCCAATAGTAAGGACGACCTTGAAGAAAGCGTATGGAATTTCCTGAAGGTGAGGTTCTATTTCCTTCTTTTAGAGGTTGCTTTGTTGAGGGAGCTTACTGTAGTGAAACTGGTCGAACTATCCAACATATCACTTTGTCAATGTTTGACTTATGGCTTTGGAATGATTAGTAACATTTCACCTCATTTGACATGTCGAATGATAATTTTCTACTTTATGACCTAAAGCCTAGCTGAACACTTCTCTAGTATCGTTTATCCACTTATCCCCTAATAGGATCCTTACTGGCACCCTTATGATGTGTATAATTTCATCCTTACAGGTCAATTTTGAGAAGGAACCAAGGAAACGCTTCCTCCAATTGCTTGGTTATGACCAGACAGATCTCGCCCAGAAGGTTGGGGACAAGACAGGTACGGAGGTCCCCGCAGGGGAACAAGGTGTAGATGCTGCTGAACTGGCCAAGAGGATGCAACAGTTGAATACACCTGTGAGTTGATGACAGAAGAGATAGTTTGCTTCAGTCGTTGTCTGAAGTCAATATCCACATCTTTTTTAAGTGCCAGTGAAGAAATCTTCCTGACCCAGAAACTTCTTATTTGAAAATTGTGCAAAAAGTTAAAACTCATACATGTAACTTTAACGAATTCCAACAAGATGTGTTCACACAATGGTTCAAACGATGTGGTTATTTATTTCTGAAACTGACTGTAGGCATGTTGATATACCAACCACTCCCTGTTTCAAACTTCCTTCCATCTGTATTATCCATCGAAATTAGAAGTGTATTCGAGTTATATAATTTCAAGATTTTTTTAATTTTTGTACTTTTGATGTGATGAAAAGTTTTGTATTGTCTGGTAGTTGCTTAGAGTAACAGCTTGTAAAAAATGTATATATCGGTCAAGAGCAGTCAAGACCAATAACTTGCCAGACCACTTTAAAAATAGTGCCAATATAGAAACTAGGTCACACATTTTCCGGGGTATGGCCTAGTTTACTGAAAATGGGTTTCAATTTTATTGTGGAGTTAAGGGATTGTATAAAAATCTATCCCATTCCAAAGTTCCTCCTTTACCCTTCTAAAACTATTCCTGTCAACATAAGGATCGCTACCCAAATGTAAATTTGCCTTGTAGTAACTGATAAACAACTTGGTGCCAGGGCCAACTGGTCATATGACTGTCCTGAAATACCAATAGATTTTCCCAACTACCGTTACACCTTTTCTCCCGTCCTCCTCTCTGCTAGATGACTAGAGCTCGGTGCATGTGTATTTTCAGGTCTCTGAGGATGGTCTAGCTAATGGACAAGCATCTCCTTATGTTGGCTCTCAGGTATGACAAGAAGAGATGGAAACAATTTTGTGTCAATTTTCGGGCATTTGGACTTTCTGCAACTTTTCTCCTTTACAACCAAGCTTTTCTAATCCTTTCTCCTGATTCGTCTTGTTCAATTGAATCATCTTCCTGTCTTACAAGATTCCCACACCCTGAGACCCGAGTTATGACAACAGGCCAGGGCATGCGTAGAATATCATGTTGTATAGTGAAATCCAGTTGTGTTGCAGTGACGTGGGCCTTTTTTTGCTGAAATTTGAACTGATGTTTGTTGTGCAGTATGCTTCTCCTCATACTGACAAAGCTAAAGAGCAAAAGCAAGTCTACTGGAAATTTCATCGGTTGAGGAGCACTTGTATAAAAGGCCTATCTGACTCGTAATAGGCCTATGCCAAACAAACCGGCTAGATAGTGTCGACAGAATATGTTGTAGACCATCTAAACAACTCTGCCATTCATGCAGTATGTCTGTGGTAAGTTGTACTTCAAAAACTCCCCCTCTGCATTTCTCTTTATTATACAGTTCTAACCTGTCTTCTCCCTCTCTAGCCTAAGACCCCTGTTGAGACTGATGGAGCTGCTGCCTTTGATCAGATTGCTGGCGCCACTGAAGATGAGGCAAGATCCGACTCGCCATTTTCTATATCTACCAGCGACGATGGTAAGACCAGGGTCATCTCTTCGTGCATACTTTGTGGTCCATGTGTCAAAAGACACAGAGCTTGGGAATGTCATCTAAGCAGTATAATGGATTTTAAGAATTCAGAAGCTTATATAAAGTGACTACAGATTGACTCTTCCAAAGTTACAACTGCTTAAACCTGTCTTTCAACGAATCAATATTTTGATTCTATTGCAGATATTGATGGTCTTATCAATCAAGCTGTATTGATGGGCAACTTACAAGTGGCAGTAGAGATGTGCATTCATGATGGCCGATGGGCTGAGGCAGTCATTCTAGCCATTGCTGGTGGACCTGAACTCCTCGCAAGAACGCAGAAAAAATATTTCAAAAATAACAAAGACAATACAACCAGGGTGAGCAGAGACAAATAGATTTCAGATTCTGTGTCCTTTTTGAATATCCGGTCAGCCGCATTGTGTACATAGGATCAGTGTAAGCACAAAAAATATTTTGTTTATGGTCCTCAACAAGCAAAGGGAAAGGAGTTGACCATTTTGTTTCTCGTTAACACTTTGTCAACAGTGTTAGGACACACATTTTCAACGTTGAAAATTGTTTCCCTTACAATTGTTGTCTTTTGATTCTTTGCAGTTGATATCCTCTGTGGTGACAGGAGAATATTCCCATGTAGTTGAAACTTGTGATCTAGAAAACTGGAAGGAGGCTCTTTCCGTTGCTCTCACGTATGCCCAGGCCGATGAATTCAAACAATTATGTGGTAGGTATACAGCAGTTTAACTAATTTTCTGATATTGGTACCTAGTTTTGAAGAACTGCTGAATCCTCAATGCTAGTTGCTGGTTTGCAGAGCCATTTGATCTAAACATCTTGACATGATTCCTTCTTGGACCTGAAACAGGTAGCGGACAAAATATTTGACCTTCGTTTTGATAATTGCGGTCATGTCAGTGAACCATATCGGGCCCTAAAACCACAGACAGCCTCTCCTACAAAACAAAAGTTGAGCTTTCCAACAACCAATCATCCAAGTATTAAACATGACGATCCAAGCTTGGTTCATGCTACCAGCATAATAACAAATTTTAAATTGAATTTCTGATTAAAATACTCTCTTGTTTCTTGCAGATACCCTCGGTGGACGTTTAGAGAGAGATGCCAAACTGTCTGTGTATTCATGTCTGTGTTATATCTGCTCTGGCAATGTAGAGAAGTTAGTACAGGCCTGGGCCAAACATAAACAGAATAACAATGCACCTTTAGCTTTACAAGTGAGTACATCGTTTTTCTAAACTGCATCAGAAAAAAATCTCTTCCAGAAATTCTGTATTTAAGATCTGATGGCTACTGATCTATACCTGATTTTAGTGAAAGAGGTAAATACCTGTCTTGCTTAGCTGTCGGCAATCTTCAGCAGTTGACCGGAAGTTGTACCTACCAATAGCGAGAATTAGGATAAATTCTAGTTAATCATTTCTTTATAATCTACACCTTCTATTTCTTACCTTTCAGGACTTAGTAGAAAAAGTGATGATTTTAAGAAAAGCTGTCGAGATGACGTATGGTCAACCTCCAGAAATAACAAGTGGTGCTCTCTCAAATAAGCTGAGTCATTATGCCGAGTTGCTCGCAGCTCAGGGAAGCATCTTTACAGCCATGGGATACCTAGGAACATCAGAAGAGGTGAGAAGATTGTCAGAACTTGACACATTCGCTGTCCATTTGCGGAAGCTAGTTTTAAAAAAATCTTGGGTCCACAGCTACATGTACTAGAAAGTAGGAAGCCTTGAAAAGCGTTTTATCCAGTTGTGAAAGATTATTTCATCTTGCTCCAGGAGTCACTACTGGTCCTGAGGGATCGTTTGTACAAGGCCCTCGGCCAGGCAGCGCAAGGAATCCAGCCACCGAAATGTCCATTCCAAGTGATGAACATACAGAAGCAGGGGATCAAGCCTGCAGCTGCCCCGGCGTCGGCTGCACAATATGGGCAGCCAACTTCAGCCTACCAGGTGAGATATACTTTTCAATTTGTTCAAGAAGGAGAGAATGATATAGTGCATGAACAGCTGCTTTTGGGTGCCAATTTTTTTAGTTCATTCGCATGTTTGTGTCAATCTCCGTGCAGTCGGATTAGCACTGTGTCACTGAAGCTACTCTGGGTAATATTCTGTGAAGTATTGCTGAAACTTCTTGTAAATTTTCCTGTTTTCTTATAGCAGCAGAGAGTCATACTTGCAAAGCAAAACAATGAAATAGTGGATTTTTTTTGCAAAATGTAATATGATTGGTTTCTTTTCCAGGCCCAAGCCAATAACACATTTCAGACATCTTCGACGGCCTCGACGTCCTATTATAATCCTGCCCAACAGAACCAGTACACAGGTTACGCAGGGCCGTCTGCTAACCAAACCACGTACAGTCAGGCAAATCAGCCAATGGGACAGCAAGCACCAGTTGCTTCAAAGGCACCTTCGTCAACAGCCCAACCAAGAGGTGAGTTATGGAACTTTAAAGCCCTTCATTGAACTGAAAGAAAAAAGTGTGGCTTGATTGCATGAAGAATCCCTGAGAAATGCTTCATACATGTAGAGGGGTTTTAGTTAGGGTTAGCCATGGGACCTATTGGCAGTGATGGCCATTTTGATTTTGAACCCATTTTCAAAAATTCCTTTGAAGTTATTTGAAAAAACTGCTTTCATTTTGATCATTAGTTAGAACCTATTCATATTCACTAAGATTTGATTTGATCATCTGTTGGAAACTATGATTACTTTCAGGTGGTCATACCCTGGCCCAGAAATATCCTAGCTATGCAGGCCAAGCATATGGTGGTGTGGAGACCTATCAACAGCCCAGCTATTTCTCACCGGACTTCGCTCAGCAGACAAACTATTCACAGGCAGGATACAGCAACAATTACAGGTAACTACAGACACTGCAAGGTTCAGGTCTAAGTAATGTGGTTGCAATCCTTGGCTTTAACACTTGTCACGGTCAGACCCAAAATCTGAAGCAGGACTTGAAATCTATAATGATACCAGTTACAATATTGTAAGAAATATCCCGAAATTGTATTCTTTATGTATATTCATTTCGTTTGTCTTAATTTTCCAGTGGTGATGGTTATCAGAATAATCCGACACAACCAGGGAATATCTATAATCCAGCTCAAAGTCAAGTACCTGGTAAGTTTTCGAAATCCTCGTGATTTTCTTTGGAACTTGATTTCTACATTTGAATAGTTACGATATCCAGTAACTTTGTGTTTTACTGTTATGTCTGACTGCATGAATACTTTGTACGTCGGTATTAAGATATTGTAGCATGGTTAAATGCTTTTAAAAACAGCTTCGTTCTTGGATATGGAGTTGTATTTTGCATGCTTTGTCAGCATCGATGTGAATATTTTTGTCTCCATTAAGCATATATTTTATACCGGTGATCTTTAGTCAGGATTGACTAGGATTTATGCCGAATGCTGGAAATGAGCTCCATTCAGCAAAGATTTTAATTGAAGTGATCACAAGTTGGGACTAAACTTGGGAATGAAGCTCGGAACGAAGTCATAATTCCCAAGTAGACTTTGCTGAGAGTTTCCATGCTTGGGTCGTCGGTGTTTGGTGCGTGACAAGATTTACTCTTGCTTGATGCTATAGTACGGCGCGCTGCATTTAATTATTTTTTTCTCTCACCATTTCATCAAAGACCTCCCTAGCGAACGTGGGGGCCTCATGAGGAAATTCACGCCTCCTCCTCTCCTCCGTAGGAAGAGTAGTATCTATGATGATAAGGAGAAACTCGCAGGTTCATTTCTCGTTCATCACATCATCAGATTTACACATGTATAGGTAATGCAAGGATGGGGCTCTCTTGTGGGTGTAGCTGTGAGAGAGCTTGGCCATTGAAACCCAGTCACTAAATAGGGTATCTATCCCGATAACAAGTGCTGGTTTTTACTGGGGTTTGCATCATAATGATGTCAAAACTCCCGACAAATTGACCTAGCGGTCTCATCTCTGTGACGAAAATACCATACCCTGGTAACAGTCAGCGTCACTGGGGTCACAAGTCCCCAATATGGTCACTCCTAACCAATGTTTACAATGAGTTGGTGTTCCTCAGTTCATTGTAAAATTGGCAAGCTTTGAATGATTTGACTTGCAATGCCTATCATACCACATAAATCCTAAGGAAGTTTTTGCCTAAACTACACTGCTGTGCCAGCACGTGGACAGCACAACAAACTTTGTAATTTGGGCGGAAATTTCTCTTGGTGGTCCATTATGATATCAAATAAATATTTTGAATGCACGTTTCTTAACAACTGATCATAGAACGCTCTTTCCTTTACACCAATGCTTTCCTGTGAAAATTGTCTGAATAATGGATTGTCGTCTGCTAAGAAATACGCTAGGGATATGAACCACTTCTCAACCGTTCTTGTCTAAATTACTTCTAGCAGTTGCTATAATGTCCTTTACCCCATCCCGATTTCACTTTGGATCCGCGGCCTGCCCTCTCAATTGTCAAATACGATAAAGGTTTTCACGCCAAGATTTTCCTATTAAAAAAAGAAGTAAAAATCATGGAATCCAGATTTGTATATGTTGTTTGTTTTATATATCTATCACTCCTTTCCTTCTCTGCTTCGTAGCTTTTAGCAAACAAATTTTCAGCGGTTGCCACAGGCAATCAGTGCTACACATGCCATTGGACTTGTGATGCACTTGTCCACAGTGGTCAAGATATTCGATTTGTAGAATCACATAAATCCTCACAGGGTGTTAGCTAAAAATAGGCTTTACCGGTGACTTCCCAAGTTTCAGGCCTGACACATTTAGTATCATATTCCACAACTCTGCCCAGACACTGCCTATTTAGTAGCTGCATGGTGTTTTAGACTAAGCACCCTTAGGTGAATTCAGTCCTGTTAGGAGCATTCAAATAACTTCTTTGACACACTATAACTGTAGAGTAAAATCTCGATATGGAATCTTTCAAGGCTTAGTGATTTATTGAAAAACATGATAAAATTAATGCCAGTAACTGTATTAGAAGTTATTTGAATGCACCTTGCCTTTCTTGCATGCATACCAGGTGTGCTGGGTAGCACCAGCAACCAAGGCAGACGCCGGAGTCTATTTCACTCAGAATCAGAGACAGAAATTAAAGGTATTTTTTCATTGTGATACTCTTTGCATTCTTTTACTATGAAACCAAATTAAGTTCTTACTCTTAGAATTCGATTTGAATCTCTAGATTGCATTCATTTCAAACTTTTCAAGCAATTCACACAAAAAACTGAGCCTCAAATTGCTTGATTATTTTAGTTTTTCAATTGAAAGCTCAGAAGCTGCTTCTACTTCTGTTTTTCAATCTTGACTCATTATGATCAAGTTTTTAGCTCAGCTGACAAAGTCAGCAGAGCTAGTCAAATAGCTATTCAATTGGTGTCCGTCCTTCCATCCAGCCATCTGTAGACAAAGTTGGGCATTTTGTAATCATACAACCGAGGCACTTCAAATCTAGTCTTGCTTATAAACACCGCAGAAAATGTTGCTTACGGAAAAAAATTTGGGCGATTCGACTCAAATTCAGCTCCCCAGGGGGCAAAATGCGTAAATGAAAAAACAATTTTTTGACGCTCTATTCCAGCAGATAAAAGCTTGAAATAAAGTTGAAAAGGTCTTCATGATACAGAAGTTTTGATATAAAATAGATTAGTGTCGATTTATATCACCAGTTGGCGGTAGTGAGCAAAACTGTTGTTTGACCCCGGATGACCCCGCTTTAAATTTCCCGCCGAGGTTACCTGGAGAACTATCATCAAGAAAATGGCGGCGACCTTTTTATTTCTACCGGAGCGATGATTTGTAAGTGACAAATTTTCTTATTTAAGCCTTTACGGAAATGTATTTTGGTACGAAACTTCACACGTTTATAGAAAAGATCAACGAGAATGTGTTCAAATGCCCTCATAACGATGAGTTCAACGGAATTGGGTCAAAACAACCTTCGAATGGAGTCAACTTTCTTTGCGAAATTGAAGCGACGACCTCATTATTTATCGTAATTTATGCAGATCTGAGTCCAGCTGATGGGTGATGTTCTGATTTGTGTTCAAACTATTGGAAACTTCGGAAATTAGTTCTATTAATTCTACTATTCTGCAGGAGTATATTATAGCCATTGATGTTGACAGCTAAAAGCACGAAAACTTTGTTGTTGATCGTCGGGGCGGATTGATATGTGGTTGTGCGTCCAAGGTGATTAGGTCATTCAGTTAGTTTGAGAAAGATCATGATCATAAAGATGCGTGTTGTGTTATCATAACCGGAAAATAAGTTGAAGTTATTATTAGTACTACGATTCTTACATGAGTAAAAAGTAGACGTTTTAAGCAACACAATAATGTTACTTCCGTAAAAAAAACTGTCAATTCTCCTGACCACAGAAGCCAAGCCATTGCTGTTGTAGTGTTAAGTTATGCAGGGGCTTAATCAATTACCTGCACTCCCTGTGGGGTGAATAACATTACCTTTTGAACAGCTGGCTGTAGGGGGATGATTGGAACAGCCGGTATACCTGCTGACCTGCTGAACCCAGGTTAATGTTATTTTCAATCCACGATTGCAGGTCACCTGATTTCGAGATTTCGCGGGAAATGAAATTGTAAACAAACGCATGTGTGCAGTTCAAATGTAAACAAAAATGTATTTTTGGTACTTTTGGTTGCTGGACTTGGGTTTTCCCGCAGTTAGGAGCTGGGGTCAAATTGGTGGTCAATTGTTTATGGGTGCTGTTTTAGTCAGAGGTAGCCCTTGATTATGAAGGGATTTTCAAATTAAGGTGACCATGGTCTTTTTATGTGCTCACCACAGCTTTCAATACTTGATGTATATGAAGAGGTGTGCGGAACCTGACATGGCCTTACCAAGGAGCTCCTCACGGTGCTGAACTTCTAGCTTGCCTGTCGACTAAGGCAAGGCATATTGACATTGCCTCATCATCTTTATCGGACCAATTGATATACTTTTATATGCACGCATACATCACGCCATTTCAGGGTCCGAGTCTGTAGACAATTGGTTTGATTAATTTGTCTCTTCGATATTGCTCCTTTATTGCATTAGATTTTCATCGCAATTCAATCTATTCAAGATGTAGCCAATTTGAACCTGTCTGCGCCAAGGATAGATCGACTCACTAGGGATATGCAGTAGAGCACAATGTCATGACACTTTGTATTGTAAATTCCAACCACCTGCAGGACAGGTCAATTTCTCTCAATAAAATTAATTTTGTTGACTCCTGTAATCTTTACCTCATTAAAAAAAAGACAGTGGTGTTAGTCCCAAACTGGTAATTTCTATTTATTTTGACCTCTGTTAAATCAGGATACCTCTCAATTACAGACAGCATTTTGTATCCTTGTGCTGTACAACCCAGCCTGGACATACCACAGTTGTCCATGGAGAAGTCTCATCCTCTCTGACACTTCTTTTCTGTAAAGCTACCGATACAACATACTGAACAAGGGATATATTCCGTTGCCTCCTGTAATATTTACATACCATGGCTGATTAGTTCAATCATATTTCATCCAGCTGGCAGCTCTGCATTGGAAATTTTAGTGGTATAACGTGTTCTCTTGACCTTCAAACAGTAGTATAAAGCCGATATTTACTACTTTACACTCTCAGTCCTATGTTATTAGGTCATCCAGCTGAGCGCCAGGCCCTTGGGCCTCTTGTTTTATCAGTTTTAATCAGTTTCTATTCAATTAAGTTCTTCCTTTGGTTTCATTATCAAAGAATGCTCTCATAGTTTTTACACTATTTTTTGATGGGCACACAAGTTGGAGCCACTCTGTCAAACGACCCTCTCAGATTGGGATTTTCTCTTCCTGTACGTCTGTTACAATATACTTCTCATGACTGGTACTGTTGTGTGCCCTGCGCCAGTTGCTGAAAATTGTTTTAGCTCATGAATCTATTGAAGTTGATTTGAAAAAGGCTTCATTTTAGGACAAGTAATCGACATAGTAGAAGAAAAACCAATCCAGAGGGTACAAAATGTTAGGGACACTGTCACATGCATGTGATTGTTAGAAAAGATTAAGTGGAGTCAAGACCGTATTTGTCTCGTGTCTTATGCCCAGTATTTTGTGTCATGTATGTTGTTTTTTTCAAACTACATTGTAGTTATTTTATGTGAAATGAACACCTGGTATAGAAATGGGCACTGACTCTTGACTACTCGTCACTCTATGGTTTGTAATGTAGTCAACCATGCATTTATCAGACTCACAAACCAGATGCTCTCATATAACGGGACTGATCTTCCGTCCATGTCTTCAGTCAAGTATGATGCTGATCTGTATGTATGAAACAATTTCGTATAACAGACAAAAACTGCTGGTCTAGTCAGGTCTGATTAATGCAAAGGTTACTGCATTGTGATAATGGCTAGAGACACTTTTCGGATGCCTTTGTAGACATTTTAGCTTGTTGGCTCTTTCAAAGATAATTTCCTACACCTTCTTGGTGTAGCAAATGTTCCTTCTGAGATTAATTTCTATCTAAATCCTATACTCTCTCATTATCCTCTCTTTCTGCTGACTGATCAAAATGAAAAAATCTAAATCAAATGATAAGAAAGAGCACTAGGCCAATAAACCCAATTGGCACCTATCTATAGTGGTGCATTAAATACTCATCCCGCCTAGGAGAAGGAAAACTCCCTGGAAAACAGGGCAGAGCGAATGCTGACGGAGAGAGGAAGAAACTTTACCTTGTTTTATTGACCCGATTCCATTTTTGTACAGATGGCAAGTGACGGCTTACACTTTTTCTCTGTCTATTTTGGCCATTGGCATTGAATATTTTTTGTTCCTTGGCAGTGACGTAAGTCTCGTCCATTTTGCTTGATGTTTTTGCAGCAAGTGTGGGGCGGTTGAAAAGTTCCCACAAGATCAGTACTACCACTAATCTAACCCTGTGTCTTGTTTGTCTTTCCCAGGTGGCCCTGTAACTCCTCCAGTCAATGTGTCCAACTCTGCGGTCCCCTCTTTCCAGGATACGAGGCCAGAGAGAGCTTGGAATGACCCACCGCTAGTACAAGGAAAGGAAAAGGTATATTTCTTTTTGATATAATAAGACTTGAAACATTTGTCCGAATGGGATGATTTAGCCTGATTCTATTGTTGGGTTGCATACTATTTGAGCAAACCCCTAGACCATTTCAACCCTTAGTACCTGGTTAAACTTTTTCGTTAAAAACTTGTAACAGTATTAAGTTCTAGATCACCTTTTCCAAGACCTGTATCATCATTCAGTTCATCAGTTTTTCCCTTAGTTCAGTCTTTGGAACACTTCATTCTTTAAAGAGTAACTGTGGCTATCATTCAGACGATGGCGATTTTCCCCTCAAAAATATTTCGTCTTTGTTCTCATCTGCACTTTGATTTGTGTGCATGTGAAGCATGGCTAAAATCATGATTAGCAGTACATTAGAGTTTATCTGCTATGTGCTTGGTTGTGAGTGACGTATGTGTAGATGCGTGGTCTGTATGAAACACTCCCCTCAACCACCAGGCATGTACCACATTCTATAAAGTCGAACGTCCGTCGTGTACAGTTATTGACTGTCCTCGTCAAAATAGTATCAGTAAACATTGAAAGATTCATAACTTGATCTTCTATTGACTTTGATACACCATCACATTATAATCACAATGAAATTCTCTTTTTTCCAAGACTTTCTGCATCTCTTATCAATGCTATCTTTTAACAGCTTCTGACGCGACCCTTCCTTCATAACTGTGTTTAATTTCAGAAAAAATCTAATATTCCCTCGGTGAGTAAGATGAGTGTGCTTCAGCCATTTTGTGCTCCTCTAGGAAGTCTCAAAGTTTGTAGAATAATAAACCATATGTTTTCAATATCTCCATGAAAACTACTCGACTGCTTTGAGTTTTCTCGAGGAGCTGGACCAGTTCTAATGAAATTTTGCCAAGAAGCTGAAGCAAGGTTTCTGAAGAAAGTTTCTGCCAACTTTTAATTCTACAGGGCGTCACAGGAAGAACTTCATAAATAGGATATTGACCACAACTCGTTGCTTTGAGCATGGTTGATTTGTCTCATATCATCTTGTGATCTGAGTAGTACCAGTAGCAGTCTGCTGATCTGGGTGGTAAAACACTCCAAATCTACTACCATCCTCGAAACAACTAATTGAATGGTGAAATCGAGTTCTTTCTGGGACACACTGTATTGTGCTGCGTTGATTCGCAAGGTGCATGTGGTTGATGCATGATGTGAGAATGGACTGTATCAGATCAGAGATGTAGCGTCCTCCTTCAGGGGGTGTCTTGAACTAAATATGTTTAGGCCAGGCATCCTTAATGTTTGTCTGTCAAGGCGCTACTGAAATTTATGATTTCCAGACCCAATTGACGTCTGCCCTTGTGTGTTGAAACCTGTTTTCCCACTTTATGTCCAGTCATATCTACATGTAGTTCGATTTGTGAAACACCTTTAGTTTGTTGGCGAATTTTAGTTTGTTAATTTTGTTTACTGTATAGATCCTGTACCTTCTAAACACTCCCCCATTATTTGTCAAGATTGTCAATACCTTTATCAGGATTTTCAGCAGGAATCCATAGTTGAAGGAGAAAACCCTCTTGCAACACCATATGTATACAGTCCTTACTGTGATGTGGTCTGAGAACAAAGATTATTTTTCCCACAGTCCAGTTATGAAGTACCTCAACAAGAGAAGCTTTTCAGTTTGTTTTTTTTCAGAACATAATATCAAATTTGGTTGTTTGTTTTACTTTGCCAAGTCAAGGAGTTCCCCCTCCTCATTTCTTTTAATGACAAGCATCAGAAATTTGACTTCAGGCATGTGGAAAAAGCAAAAGTTATTCTTCATATCTCAACCTTTCCAGAATATTCATTTCCTTTCTGCATTTTTTTCAACATAGTTTTACTTAATTCCTTTACCGTCACCCTGTTTATATATTTTCCAACCTAATAGATCAGCTCCTGGTATATTGAGTACCAGCACATGAAACTCTATTGTCTCCTGTCAAAAAACGTCTCCTCTCCTAGGTCTTCTTTATCTTAGTTTTCACTAAATTTGTTCATGTCACACCTTTAAAATCCTGATCCCCACCCTGCTGGAATGTCATCTTGTGTTGTGGTGTTGGTTTTATAAATCTTTTTTCTTTGCTAGTGGTGATCAGCAAAACTACACCTGCCGCTACCTGGCATTGACTGTCACTGGCGAGTGTATTGCAATGAATTCTTGCTTGTTATTAAAGAAAGCCAAATGCAACGTTTACTCCTATCGTTATCTCAGTTGTGGACACGGACACTTCGTCAAAATGATGTCTGTCTGTGAAAGAGTTTTGGTGTAACAATGTGACATTGAACTTTTAAGTAAAAAACAGCTATTTTCTCACTGCTGTTTTGTATTTATGCCAAATCTCTTCTTTTCCAGACAACTTCGTATGATGCCCCTGCACCCATTACAACACCAATCTTTAATCCTGCTGCCCCTGCCGCGCCCGAGCAGAATCCTCCTGGAGCGCCCGCTAACTTTGGTACCCAGATGTACAACCCACAGGAATATGGTCAGCAACAACAGCAACAACAACCACAACAGCAACACCCACCTCTTGTAAGTTGACAAATAATCAGTCAGCAGAAGTTTCTCAACAAGCTGGGATGCATCAGGTCCCTCCCTTGTTAAGGCTCAGACATCACTGCACCCTCACTTTATTTATACAGTACAGAACCCTGTATGTGAAAAATGGATCAGTTGGCATTCTCCTTAATATTAGTTTGATTCAGTCCTTGGCCCGACTCAAGCGTTGGTGTAGGAACTCACAACTTTAACTGACCTAATCTTGTCATGTCTATGAGTTTTACATTCAGATCAATGAAATGTCTCTTTATGCAGTACACTTCAGAGTCCATATTTTGAAATGGGAAGTGGTGAGGTGTAAACCATGTCCAAGTCATCGTAGAATAGGAGGTGTTTGCTGCATATTTGGTTTTCAGGTGCTATTATCATATTGACATGAGAAATCTTTCATTTAATCCTGACTGTTTATTGCAGAGGATCCCAGAACCTGCAAAGCCTGTGGAGAAAGCACCGATCCCAGAGGAACACTTGGTGTTACAGGACATCTTTGATAATCTAACAAAAAGATGTTTGGCATCTGCGACAAATCCAGTAAGTTTATGACATTCAGTATCTGTATAGCGTTTATGAGGAGCTGGGACTACAAAGTCGATATTATGGACGAAGACAGTGTTTTCAAAGAAATATGTCACCTAAAAAATATTCAGTTGGAGGTAAAAATCTAGGTGGGGGTGATGTAAATCTAAAAAAGATGGCCTTGTATTATCATCCTGATTTTTGGGCAAACGCAAGAATGTGGCAATAGTTTTAATATGTAAAGATTTTTTAACAAGCAAGATGATAGTCTTTGACATGTGTTGTTGATTATTGTTTAACTGATGCTGATCTTGCTCTTTCTTCCAGCAAATGAAGAGGAAGCTAGATGATGTACATAAGAAACTGGAGGCTCTCTACGACCGGTTACGGGACCAAGTGGTAAGTTACACCACGTTCTTTGAATACACAGTATCCTTAATGTAAAAAATAAGTGAGCGAGGTGATCAATGCACATCTCTGGCCATATTTTTCACAAGACCTGCTTGTGACTTGTTGGGCAACTGTGATTATACCCTCCTCTAGCACCTCAGGTAGAGGTTTTCAGTTTGCATCAGTGAACACATTATGGTACCATGCATTAAAAAGTGACATGGCTTAATCAAAATGTTTCCACCTTGCATCCTTGTCTTTATATTTATCAAAATGGATTGATAATAAGAGATTTCTGTGTCTACTTTTGCTATAATTTACTCCTATCATGTCTTGTTTTGCAGCTCTCGCAGAATGTCATTCTAGGACTTCACCAGATAGTACAGTGCGTTCAGCAATTCAACTACCAACAAGCTCTTTACATCCACACAGATATGGTGAACAAGGGTAACTTCTCCGAGATAAGCTCTTTTATGCCTGGAATTAAAGTTCTAATGCAACTGGCCATGCAGCTACGTGTCTAGTGGAGATATGTGTAGGAATTTGCGTACTTATTGTACTGATGGACTGAATCATCAAGAATTATGTAAGAGGACAACTGAAATATGTATGAAGATTTTGGTTCAAAAACAAGATAAATTCATTTTTACCGTTTGAGTAAAATGCGATTTGGATTTAACCAGGAAAAAGCAACTGGCCCATAAAATCAACAAGGTTGTAGCAACTAGATTGAAATTTGACTGACTAGATCTCTGTGAGCAGAATTGGGTGGCCAACTCGAACGTTTCAGAAATGTGTTCCATCTTGTTTTGTAACCAAAATTCCTCCGATATTTGGAAAACTTGGTTGAGAAAATAATAATGAGACTTAAACAATGTTAAAAGTTCTGGGTTGTGAAACTCTGCTGTCAAAATATGTGTAATGATGTGTTGTTGGTAGTATTTTGTTCAGTCGAATAAACGTTATTTAAGTTCCTTGGTCCTGTGCAATTCCTTGTAGTCAATGTAAACCCATGTATATTGTAAAATGTAAATGTTAGGTATGACATTATTGGATAAGAAAAAAATAGCTGGAAATCATCATGTATGACTTACTGAATATGGATGCAAGTTTATATTCACTTGGCAAGGATAGTGAAGAAATATAATTTTGGAAGGTTTGCCAACCTTGTATCAAGAAAAAATAAGCCCTGAATATTTATGTTTATTTGAGTTGGTGCTTTTATAATTTGGAGGCAGAATGCTTCCTTGACTTGAAATTGTAGATTCATGTATATTGTGTACAGATAAAGCTTGCCATATGTGGCTAATCCTTGAAAGTGAATGGCTTAAAAATTCCTTTTGAAATTGAGAGAGGGTTTTGTTGTTGTTGTACAAATCAAATGAATTTCCTGTGCCCTTTCAAAACAGAGGCAAAGCAACTTAACTATTGGCTATTCTAAACAGTGGGGCATGAACGCTGCGTGTGCTGGACAATTGCAGTTGCTATGGCCATTCCTCTGTAGGGTTGCATACTTCTTCACCAGTTCCGTTGGGAAGCACATGGAAGAGCATCAGACTCGAATAAGAAGGTTGTGTGTTCGAGGCCAGGCCTGTGCCATTTGGGACTTCCAACTGGCCTGAAATCTCAAATGGCCAATAGTAACATTTGTATGTGCTTCTTGGTTTCTACAGAACTGTTTCTTCTGGCTAAAGCTGGCACATGAATGCAGAGCACTTCGAGACATTTCAGTTGTACAGTATAAAAGCACTTTATGAGATCGTACATTTCTTTTCATTGGATTTGATGTGTGGAAAGATACCAGAAATTCAAAGTCCTCACTGTCCATTTCCTGATCTCTCCACCTCACTTCATGCTGGGTTGGGTCTTCATTTTACCACTCGTCTTTTTGGGTCATCACTCATAATCTGAGTGACATAGGGATTTATTTTGGATTCTTTAATAGTTGGGGAATTCTAGTCAAAAACAATATCAGATTTGTTGCACATTGCATGAGCGTTTTCCTCTGCTTGGATTAAGGTAGAAACTTTGTCAGAATAATTTTCAGTTGTCTTTCTTAGACTTTGGAACCGAGCTTTGCTAAATTGTAAATAGACCACTACCGCTGTATATTTTGTGCGTATTAGGTCATTCCATTAGGCTTAATTGCTATTAAAAGTCATGCAAAGTAATAACTGCCATATTGTACATCTACCAGTAAGTTAAACATTCTCGATAATCCTGTTCTCAACACAGAAAAATTTCATATCATTTCAATCTAAGTACAAGTATCATCACTTTACAATGTTAATTGAATTCAGTCAATTCATCATTCAATGATAGCTATAGAAAAAAACATTCTTCTAATACCTCATCGATGGTGCGACCCCAGTTAGTGGCTTTTCTTTTTCAACTTTTTTTTCGGGTGTTGGATGCATGTTTGGAAATGCTCTGAATATCACGCAGATATGTCTTTTAGACATCAGTGGAGAAATAATTCTCGGTCTTATGTTGGTAGAAAAATCATGCTCATTGTTGCATACCGTTTTTCTATGAAGAAACTTCAGTCGGATTAGATGCCTTTAAAGCACATCTTGACATGGGTCTGAGATCGCAGTGCCCTCCTTTTCTCCCATTAAGTACAAGATGCGTTGCAGTGCATGACTACCACATTCTAAACTTGGCAGTATCAGTTTTGAGTGAAATTCGGCAGACATGATGTTGTGTAAATGAAATGTCAGACAAATGATAATGATATTTAATTCATTTTATTGAAAATGAAAATAAAAAAGAATTCAAATAGATCCATTATTTGTTGATTTCCCTCTGGTTTGTCTGAAATTGTGCGGGAATGATACTGGGACCACCTCATATCTATGAGTACTGGACTTGAAATACACCCAGTCCCAGCAGATTTGGAAATGGCAACAATTACCTCCAAAGATATTTCCAACATCTCACTATCAGGTACAGTGCTGAGTTCTATAAAGTACAGTCCCTTATACAGTAATTGGCCTCGAGTGCTCTGCTCAAAATACAGCACGGGGCCCTGTGAACTTACTGTGCTTGAAACAATTCTCTCTCTGACCAAGACACTTTGAGAGAAAAGAAACAGTCCCAACAAGGATGAATCGGGCGAGTAGCACCACCACCATCTTGAGAACACAGTGGGAGAAATTAAACAACCAACACTAGAACGAACCTGGCCACTCTTCAGTCTTGCCAACAAGGTAAGGGAGATCCGAGGCCAAATGTTGTCTTCCAACTACCATGTCTTGTAAACACGGTGAGAGGGATGAGACAGTCACAACCAAACTTTTTTTGAGCAAGTCACCTTCACCATCTTACTTGGCAACGCAGGGAGAGAGATGTGCTACATGTAGTGAAAACCATCCAACATGGCAGCTCCACCTTTTTGCCTGCATTGTGAGAGAGATGGGTGGTCAGAACCAGCTATATTATATCCTGCTAACTGCCACGCCATCATATCGACACGGTGAGAGAGAAGAGACAGTCACACACAGCCAGATTCAGTCCTGCTGCATGCCTATCCCGACGTCCTGTCAACACCGTGAACGAGATGAGACAGTCACAAGCAGTCCCATTATGTCCTGTTGCCTGCCCCGCCGTCATTTTGACCCGGTGGGAGCGATAAGACAGTCACCTCCAGCCCCACAATGTCCTGCTGTCTGCCCTGCTGTCATGTCGACACAGAGATGAGACTGTCACACCCAGCGAGATTATGACAAAAGCTGCCTGCAGCCCCGCCGTCCTGTCATTACGGTGAACGAGATAAGACAGTCACATCCAGCCCCATTATGTCCTACTGGCTCCCCCGCTGTCATATCGACACCATGGGAGAGATGGGACTGTCACACACAGCCTGATTGTGACAAAAGCTGCCTTCTGCCCACCGTCCTGTCATTATATTGAACGAGATCAGACAGCCACATCCAGCCCCATTATGTCCTGCTGGCTCCCCCGCTGTCATGTCCACACGGTGGGAGAGATGAGACTATCACACCCAGCCTGATTATGACAAAAGCTGCCTGTTGCCCCCTGTCCTGTCATTACGGTGAACGAGATAAGACAGTCACATCCAGCCCCATTATGTCCTGCTGGCTCCCCCGCTGTCATGTCGACACGATGGGAGAGATGAGACTATCACACCCAGCCTGATTATGACAAAAGCTGCCTGTTGCCCCCTGTCCTGTCATCACGGTAAGCGAGATAGGACAGTCACATCCAGCCCCATTATGTCCTGCTAGCTGCCCCACTGTCATGTCCACACGGTGGGAGAGATGAGACTATCACACCCAGCCTGATTATGACAAAAGCTGCCTGCTGCCCTGCGTCCTGTCATCACGGTAAGCGAGATAGGACAGTCACATCCAGCCCCATTATGTCCTGCTGGCTCCCCCGCTGTCATGTCCACACGGTGGGAGAGATGAGACTATCACACCCAGCCTGATTATGACAAAAGCTGCCTGTTGCCCCCTGTCCTGTCATTACGGTGAACGAGATAAGACAGTCACATCCAGCCCCATTATGTCCTGCTGGCTCCCCCGCTGTCATGTCGACACGGTGGGAGAGATGAGACTATCACACCCAGCCTGATTATGACAAAAGCTGCCTGTTGCCCCCTGTCCTGTCATCACGGTAAGCGAGATAGGACAGTCACATCCAGCCCCATTATGTCCTGCTAGCTGCCCCACTGTCATGTCCACACGGTGGGAGAGATGAGACTATCACACCCAGCCTGATTATGACAAAAGCTGCCTGCTGCCCTGCGTCCTGTCATCACGGTATGCGAGATAGGACAGTCACATCCAGCCCCATTATGTCCTACTGGCTCCCCCGCTGTCATGTCGACACCATGGGAGAGATGGGACTGTCACACACAGCCTGATTGTGACAAAAGCTGCCTTCTGCCCACCGTCCTGTCATTATATTGAACGAGATCAGACAGCCACATCCAGCCCCATTATGTCCTCCTGGCTGCCCCGCTGTCATGTCGACACGGTGAGAGAGATGAGACTATCACACCCAGCCTGATCATCACCTAGCCCGACTTAGTCTTTGTCTGAGTTGGTGAAGGTTCAAGTCTGTTTTTGAATGTCACAGAGGTCTCTCATTATATCTTTCCAGCTGCCCCGCCATGGTGAGGAAATGAGACAGTCACACACAGCCAGATTCAGTCCTGCTGCCTGCCACGCCGTCCTGTAAACACCGTAAACGAGATGAGACAGTCACATCCAGCCCCATTATGTCCTAGCCTGATTATGACCACCCGGCCGTCCTGTCATCACTGTTTAATAGATGAGATAGTCACACCCACCCCGACTTAGTCTTTGTCTGAGTTCGTGAAGGTTCAAGTCTGTTTGTAACTGTCTCAGAGGACTCTCATTATATACTTCTAGCTGCCCCGCCATCATGTCGACACGGTGAAATAGATGAGACAGTCACACACAGCCAAATTCAGTCCTGTTGCCTGCCACGCCGTCATGTAAACACCGTAAATGAGATGAGACAGTCACATCCAGCCCCATTATGTCCTAGCCTGATTATGACCACCCGGCCGTCCTGTCATTACTGTTTGAGAGATGAGATAGTCACACCCAGCCCGACTTAGTCTTTGTCTGAGTTGGTGAAGGTTCAAGTCTGTTTGTGACTGTCTCAGAGGACTCTCATTATATACTTCTAGCTGCCCCGCCATCATGTCGACACGGTGAAATAGATGAGACAGTCTTACACAGCAAGATTCTGTCCTGCTGGCTGCCACGCCGTCCTGTCAACACCGTAAACGAGATGAGACAGTCACAAGCAGTCCCATTATGTCCTGTTGCCTGCCAGGTCGTCATTTTGACCCAGTGGGAGCGATAAGACAGTCACATCCAGCCCCATTATGTCCTCCTGGCTGCCCCGCTGTCATGTCGACACGGTGAGAGAGATGAGACTATCACACCAAGCCTGATTATCACCTAGCCCGACTTAGTCTTTGTCGGAGTTGGTGAAGGTTCAAGTCTGTTTGTGAATGTCACAGAGGTCTCTCATTATATCTTTCTAGCTGCCCCGCCATCATGTCAACACAGTGAGGAAATGAGACAGTCACACACAGCCAGATTCAGTCCTGTTGCCTGCCATGCCGTCCTGTAAACACCGTAAACGAGCTTAGACAGTCACATCCAGCCCCATAATGTCCTGCTGGCTGCCCCGCTGTCATGTCGACACGGTGAGAGAGATAAGACAATCACACTTAGCCTGATTACGACCGCCCCTCCGTCCTGTCATCACGGTTTGAGAGATGAGACAGTCACACCCAGCCCGACTTAGCCTTCGTCTGAGTTCGTGAAGGTTCAAGTCTGTTTGTGACTGTCTCAGAGGACTCTCAATATATACTTCTAGCTGCCCCGCCATCATGTCGACACAGTGAAATAGATGAGACAGTCACACACAGCCAGATTCAGTCCTGTTGCCTGCAACGCTGTCCTGTCAACACCGTAAACGAGATGAGACAATCACAAGCAGTCCCATTATGTCCTGTTGCCTGCCCCGTCGTCATTTAGACCCAGTGAGAACGATAAGACAGTCACATCCAGCCCCATTATGTCCTCCTGGCTGCCCCGCTGTCATGTCGACACGGTGAGAGAGATGGGACTATCACACCCAGCCTGATTATGACAAAAGCTGCCTGCTGCCCTGCGTCCTGTCAACACGGTAAACGAGATAAGACAGTCACATCCAGCCCCATTATGTCCTGCTGGCTGCCCTGCTGTCATGTCGACACGGTGAGAGAAATGAGACTATTACACCAAGCCTGATTTTCACCTAGCCCGACTTAGTCTTTGTCTGAGTTGGTGAAGGTTCAAGTCTGTTTGTGAGTGTCTCAGAGGACTCTCATTATATACTTCTAGCTGCCCCGCCATCATGTCGACACGGTGAAATAGATGAGACAGTCACACACAGCCAGATTCAGTCCTGTTGCCTGCCACGCCGTCCTGTAAACACCGTAAATGAGATGAGACAGTCACATCCAGTCCCATTATGTCCTAGCCTGATTATGACCACCCGGCCGTCCTGTCATTACTGTTTGAGAGATGAGACAGTCACACCCAGCCCCATTATGTCCTAGCCTGATTATGACCACCCCGCCGTCCTGTCATCACTGTTTGATAGATGAGATAGTCACACCCAGCCCGACTTAGTCTTTGTCTGAGTTGGTGAAGGTTCAAGTCTGTTTGTTAGTGTCTCAGAGGACTCTCATTATATACTTCCAGCTGCCCCGCCATCATGTCGACACGGTGAAATAGATGAGACAGTCTTGCACAGCAAGATTCAGTCCTGCTGCCTGCCACGCCGTCCTGTAAACACCGTCAACGAGCTGAGACAGTCACATCCAGCCCCATTATGTCCTGCTGGCTGCCCCACTGTCATGTCGACACGGTGAGAGAGATAAGACAATCACACTTAGCCTGATTACGACCGCCCCTCCGTCCTGTCATCACGGTTTGAGAGATGAGACAGTCACACCCAGCCCGACTTAGCCTTCGTCTGAGTTCGTGAAGGTTCAAGTCTGTTTGTGACTGTCTCAGAGGACTCTCAATATATACCTCTAGCTGCCCCACCATCATGTCGACACGGTGAAATAGATGAGACAGTCACACACAGCCAGATTCAGTCCTGTTGCCTGCCACGCCGTCCTGTCAACACCGTAGACGAGATGAGACAGTCACAAGCAGTCCCATTATGTCCTGTTGCCTGCCCCGTCGTCATTTTGACCCAGTGGGAACTATAAGACAGTCACATCCAGCCCCATTATGTCCTCCTGGCTGCCCCGCTGTCATGTCGACACGGTGAGAGAGATGGGACTATCACACCCAGCCTGATTATGACAAAAGCTACCTGCTGCCCTGCGTCCTGTCATCACGGTAAACGAGATAAGATAGTCACATCCAGCCCCATTATGTTCTGCTGGCTGCCCCGCTGTCATGTCGACACGGTGAGAGAGATGAGACTATTACACCAAGTCTGATTATCACCTAGCCCGACTTAGTCTTTGTCTGAGTTGGTGAAGGTTCAAGTCTGTTTGTTAGTGTCTCAGAGGACTCTCATTATATACTTCTAGCTGCCCCGCCATCATGTCGACACGGTGAAATAGATGAGACAGTCACACACAGCCAGACTGTCCTGTTGCCTGCCACGCCGTCCTGTAAACACCGTAAACGAGATGAGACAGTCACATCCAGCCCCATTATGTCCTAGCCTGATTATGACCACCCGGCCGTCCTGTCATTACTGTTTGAGAGATGAGGTAGTCACACCCAGCCCGACTTAGTCTTTGTCTGAGTTGGTGAAGGTTCAAGTCTGTTTGTGACTGTCTCAGAGGACTCTCATTATATACTTCTAGCTGCCCCGCCATCATGTCGACACGGTGAAACAGATGAGACAGTCTTACACAGCCAGATTCAGTCCTGTTGCCTGCCACGCCGTCCTGTCAACACCGTAAACGAGATGAGACAGTCACAAGCAGTCCCATTATGTCCTGTTGCCTGCCCCGTCGTCATTTTGACCCAGTGAGAACTATAAGACAGTCACATCCAGCCCCATTATGTCCTCCTGGCTGCCCTGCTGTCATGTCAACACGGTGAGAGAGATGGGACTATCACACCCAGCCTGATTATGACAAAAGCTGCCTGCTGCCCTGCGTCCTGTCATCACGGTAAACGAGATAAGACAGTCACATCCAGCCCCATTGTCCTGCTGGCTGCCCCGCTGTCATGTCGACACGGTGAGAGAGATGAGACTATTACACCAAGCCTGATTTTCACCTAGCCCGACTTAGTCTTTGTCCGAGTTGGTGAAGGTTCAAGTCTGTTTGTTAGTGTCTCAGAGGACTCTCATTATATACTTCTAGCTGCCCCGCCGTCCTGTCATCACGGTTTGAGAGATGAGACAGTCACACCCAGCCCGACTTGGTCTTTGTCTGAGTTGATGAAGGTTCAGGTCTGTTTGTGACTGTCTCATCTCGTTGACGGTCTCATCATCCTGCCACATTGTCTCCGACTTTCAGTGATGTCTGTGCAGTGGTATTCGTTGAACGCTCTCGAATTGAAAGTGGTAGTAAATGAAAACTTATACGACTAGATACAACGATGGACGAATTATTCCATTCTTTTTTTACAAAATACTTGTTATCCATGTTAATTGTGATCAAGACAATGAGATATTTACAGAAGACAACAAAGGCCTGGTTTTTTAAAGGTCACACTCTTAAAACTCTTAAGAAATACATGCTCAACACACTAAAAGACACTGAATTTGTCCTAACAATACTTGGCACTTCGTTGACATTACGAGTACCAAGCATAGATTAATCGACACTTGCTAGTACATTAGATAAATAGCACACAACTGCATCATTGAAATGGTTACCTGTTTACCTTGAATAAAGCACATGCAGTTGGGCTTCCCAAAATACAGTGTATAATGTGTAGTAATACTAGTATGTCCTTTGAAAACCCAGGGAAGTGCCGTACACGATCTTAAGATATGGAGATGGCCAACAGAAAGTCTAGTGTGCTATAGAAATGCCTGGCAATATAACTACATGTACAGATGTCACACACCACACACACTACCAATCACCAGCCAATTTTGGACAGCGGGCAATTCACACTGGTCAGAACATTCCATGCTGTCAAAAAGGGACCAGTTCACTTCTAGAGGAGAATAATTACAACTCATTTATATCATATACTGTACAAAGATGGACCTACATGTAAACAACCTGGTGAATCAATTTAACATCTTGAGGCATATAATTTACGAACAGGGCGCACACCATATTTCTATTTGCTACTGCAAAGAATTCCATTCCAAATAGAAATTCTTGAAATGAGAAATTCTTGATTTCTTTGTTCAGGTGCCAGAGCAACAATGGCTATATGGCAAGCCACCCATTAACAAGTTACTGCCAGATGCAGAAATTTTTTTTACGGGGCCAGTATCACCAGTCCTTCAGCTGTAGAAATGAAGCGAAGTACATAGTCCTGATTAGCATGATCTAATATATACACAATTGAATTTACACTATATAGAAAACCCACTCATCCATATTTAACAAATCTATACTCAATACTGGAGTTCAAAATTGTACCATTGGATGTGCAATGCCCACAGCACATCCTACTTCGATATCAAGACATGGATGAAATTCTTTTCCTTTGAGAGAGTTCAGTACTTTTTTCTCACATGTCGAATGTCAACTACCAGCACTTTGTGTGATGAAAGTTCAAAACTTAACTGCAGTCAAAGGTCATATGATTTGCTATGGGAATTGACACAAGACATTACACATAAGGATTTGAGAACGACATAGGCTTCTTGCACATATTTCAATCAACTTGTACGGAAAAGTGCTGCATTATATCGTGCAGGAATAGGCCAAACCGACAAAGTGGCTTCTTTGAAGTCATAAAATCCTGATGTGAAATGGTTAAAAGCAAGTTGCACCACATGCTATGAGCATGACAACACACAGGATTCCATGCAGTGGAACCAAGTTATTTGAAATAAATAAATATGATTATATATTTTATCTGGCACAGCATGTTCAGAGATCATACAAAACTGATGAAAGCTAATATCACTGTTAAAGCTTTAACCAACCTTTTATGACCTAGTATAAGTTAAAGGGCCTCTACAGGCAGGAGCTAAGTGGGCCAGATTCAGTTACACAAAGTCACCAATAGGTGTCTCTGTTATCTCACAGTAATAAGAAGTATTCAAACCAGTTTTGAGTAGCCTAGTAGTGTTTATTAGTGATCAGGAGACCACCAATAATGGACCTCCTGGTTCCTGCATTTAGTTCCCCTTTAACTTAGTCAAGAGCCTACACAGCGTGATACATGAAATAAAAAACAGCCATCAGGAATTCTGACACACTAGTGATGAAATCCGTTGATTTTTGCACCAAGTCCATCATTTGTTGTCCTACAACAATTATTACAACTGGTTAACATGGCGGGGTAAATCTTAATCACCCCAAGCTTGTTCCAAACGCTATTATAAATCTACCCAAGGCTACACCCAAACTCTTCCAGAATACAAAAGAAAAACAAAGAAAGAATTCTTAATTGGTTTCCTTTCAAAGGAACAAATGTTCTGAAACTGGGCCTATCTCAGAAGCCTCCATAAGAGCTAGCTACAGCACAAAGTAGACAGAGGAACCAGTCCAACTTCAATCTGTAATACTGTTATGGAGGCTTTCCGATTTCGGCCCAGGTTCCCTAAACATCTGGCATCATGTCCGATTAGTTTTTAGTTCAAGGAACCAACTTTCTTTAATCAGCCAGACCAGACTTGATATCATTGTCCTAAACTTGATCTCGACTTCTTTTGACAGTTTGGCACAGCCCAGATTTTCGGCAATCAGACACATCTTTCATAAAAGACAAAGTCCACGGTAGTGAAGCGGAGCTGTTTCATAAACCTGGGTCACTTAGTCCTGTCCCATGATCCTCGTACTTTCCACTAATTCACACACCAAACACCAACAAATAATCTCCCAACAAATTCACATGGAAATTTCCAACAGCCAACCAAAGTATCATTTTGTCTCTCAATCTCTCACAGCCATCTTACGTTGTAAACACCACACAAGACCACATCCATTTTTCTCCCGATATTCAGCTTGAGCTGGTCCACTCTGTCCGTTGCTAATTTCCGTCTTCACTTGCCTTAGTCAATTTTCACGGTAGAATAGATCTTTCTAACGAAGAAGTTTGTTCCCATATAACCCACAGTGCCTGTAAGGAAAGGATAAATCAGATTAGTTCTCTTTAGTCACACCATCAAAAGGTGTCGCAAACTTCACAAATTGCAATTTTTTATCTGAGAAAGTGATTACTCAATCTTTGGATTTTTTAGCTGTATTCAAAAGGTCCCTTGAAAACCAATATTCTTTTGCCAATTCATTGAACTGTCTTACACGTAACAAATTCTGTACTCATGGCGAGAAACTCACCAACTCAAAAACTTTTTTAATTGAAAGGAAGTGACGTATCTTTCAGATGAAAACTTACCACACATGATTCCCAAGGCTCCACTAAACAACGCCATGTAACCAAAATAGAATGTTGTCTGGAAAAATCCATACATCCTGAAAAGAAACCGTACATTTTGAAACTGAAAATGGATTCAACATCTTCAACATATACAACAGATTTCAGTTTTCATTATGACCAGACTCTATTCTTTCTCTAAACATGCCTATAAAGCAATCACTGCCATCCCTGATTCAACATGTGGAAGAGGTTATTCTACGAAGAGCCAAACAACCTTAGACACAGATATAGGTTGATTTAGCAATGCACCTTGCAATTCACAACACCATTTTACACTTTCACTTTCAAGTTCTCTTAGTTAAGGGGTCAACTGGTGCAGCCTATTTCATCATAACAACTCTCGATTGGTACTTACTTAGTTTTAAAGAAGAAGTAGTAAAAGGAATATAGATACACATATCCTGCAGTTGATCCCGCAGCAAGAAAGCTGGTCCATTGCCTGAAGAAAAAAGGAAATTATTCATTAATAATAACATAAAGTCAACTTTATCAGCAGAGTTATCAAAGATCCTAAAAAAACATTTTTTTACAAGTTAGACTATCTGAAACACCCACCCCAGACGTGTTCACCAAGGACACTGAAAATTTGCTCAAGACACTGACATATTCCATTTATCAATCACTTACCATCGATAATCTTCTGCGTTGAGAAGGAAATACGTGCAAACTATTGTTACACACACGGTTACAATGATGAGAATGACTAGGACAAGCAGCATGAAACCATACACATAGTAGATCTTGTATGCCCAGAATGATGTGAAGATGAAATACCTGAAATAGAAGAAAGTGTGCTAATATATTACGTGCCGCAACCAAAAAAGCCAAAGAGAATGACCCCAACTTTCTTTTGAGGATTAAAATGTATGCAATATTTGGTTCACTGTTCTTCTGGGATTAGCACTTCAGAAGAAATTCCTTCGGAGGCTTCAGAAAAAAAATCAGCGACTTACATTTCAATGAAAATGGATCCAAATGGCAGGATTCCTCCAAGAAAGGTGATCACAGCTGGCTCCATAAACCTGCAAAAAATAAAATATGAATAATCTGCTGGTATAAAGGCCACCCAAGAGGAAATTCTCTACGAGGTCAAAGTAAAATGCCAAAATTTATGTCGAGATTGCCAATACCATAGTCCTAGTCAAGTCTGCAGATGTTAGACATCCAGTCTTCTATAAAGGAGGCGAGTATCATTCCCCTGACATTCTCTCCTTGATCACCATCATGACGACAGGTGGAGGTTCTCATCGTGCATCAGCCTTATTCTTTATGGTATTCTTCATTTATGTAAGCCACCTGAATGAGTCATAGGTTGCAACCCAGCAGCAATTCCCGCCTGAGTCACAATGGTAAACCATATCTGCTACTTCTCAAAGAAAACAATAAATCAACAACAGACTCACCATTTCTTTTCAGGAATAGGTCTTGGCACTGCGTTGATTCTGCAGGGGTAGTTGGGCTGGCCAGCCATGTTCCTCCCAACGACAGTGCCAACAAGATTCAATGGTAATATCACAAAGAGGCAAATGCACGTCACGGCCACCTGTAATGAGAATTTTTTTATGACATCTAGATTCCTGTAATGGCATACAATGCTAGTCAAACTCTGCACAGCATCTATCTGATTTTGCCACCCGTACGGAATTCGTTTTGGGAGCTCTTCATTACCCCACTGGCATTGACACATTAGGAAGAAAGGCCAACAACTTTTGGTTTCACCAACTAATCCTTCACTCTCTCAACTTGAGTCTCCACCATATTTGTGACAGCCACAAGAATCCCTTTCCAGTTCACAACGTGATCCAGGTTACTCGAGACTTGAACCTTGTCCATGGCAGGGTAGCCAACAGCCAAGGTTTGTCTGTTTATCCCTCGTGGTGACAGTGTAAACCCACTGCTAAGATCAACGAAGTAGAGAGACCAACAAAGTCAACAGCTTTGGTTTACATTAAGATTAACTTGATCTCTGCACTATAACTGATCAGAACAATACTCACCATAGTTCCAAATGGAATAGCTCTTGAGGCATGGTAATATATGGCAATGAAGTTGATGAAGAAGGCTGTACCACAGACGAGGGCTGGCACGAGGAATGAACTCATCAGCATCTGCTTGATCCAAACTTTTCCTAAAATACAATTAGGATGTTAGAATATTCAAACTAATACTATCTCTCAGACAGATTGATAGGTAGTCCCACTCATAAGACTGTGAGCAGGAAATTTGATTCTCCCAGCTATACTGATGGTGTACTGGTAATAGATGTCCAACTCCCAGCCAAAGGCCCACCAATTTAAACACAGCTGAGTTGCCGCATTGTCCTCTTCTAGAGTGCTCCTCCTGTGGGGCCCTAGCAGCAGAGACAGTTGTTAGAAAACAGACCTAGGGTACTGGAAAGAGCTATAGCAAAGCAAAAGAGTCAAATTCTTTACCTCCCATCCTGGCATATAAACTTCCTCCAAAGTAACCATTGACCGGTGATGTGGCTGCATACACAAAGATGGCTGTACTAAGCAGTGATCCACGCCTGGAAACAACAATAGGCTTTATTATCATACATAATTTCTGCACTGAGGGTTGTATCGATGAAACTCAAAGATGAAGCTGGGATTATCCCTTCACCCACTGAACACCAGAAATCATTTGTTGGCACACACAAACTTGGGCTTTGAGAAGCAGATCTGAGCTCTGGATAATGACAAAGGACAAGGCATATACAGAATCCTCAAAGAACTTCAGGAGTTTTAGAAGCCTAAATACGTTGTTGTCCAAAGTCAGATAGCAAGGTCACAAATCGTAACAGATCATCGACCCACTCCGAGGAATAGTCCCGAGCAATACTTACTCTGTATAGAGTTCTCCAACAATGGCCAAGAATATCACACAGAATGAGACCACGAATATTTGGTATCCTGATCCGATGAGAGCAGAGAACAACATGGGGTGGGTTGCTGGGCGGAAAACATCTCCATGGACTTGCTTCCAACCATACTCATCACCTAGGTCACGTTCCTGAAAATATTTCAGAAGAGCATGATTTTCATACAACATCATCTGTTTTTGCTATAATCAGTCATTTGAGTAATTGCATAGCTGTCATTTAAACATGAGGACAGAGACATTTTTCAATAGATACCCAACAGCTGTTAACATTTTAGATGTAAAGGGCACAATGCATCCATTTGGAAAACATCAGACTGGCACTGTTTCTAAATGCCACGCATTGTAGATATACCTATGCGGAGAACAACCTACCATATCATCAAGGTCATCATCCTTGCTGTAACGAGCATAGTCCTTCCTCAGCGTCCTCATCAAGATCATACTGACAAGACCGACCAAGAAGATGACCATCATGAATGAGTTGAAAATAGAGAACCAATGAATCTGAAAATAAGGCAAAGGTCACAATATATTGATTCTTTAACAAATGTAGACATGCAACATTTGTGCCTGGGGCCACCAGAGTGGCACAGCACAAAGACTGATGCTGGAAATACCCTTGAGCTTTTGGGTTCAATCCCCAGTCAGTCCACTTGTCTCCATCAAGTAATATTGTTCAATGTGCCAGTTGACTTCAGGTCTCAAGGTGACATGCCTGCATACTCTGTTAAACAAAGCCCATAGGATCAGGAGTGAGTTCACTCACCCACACAGACCAAGGCTGCAATGGGTTACTGGACAGATCCCTCTAGTCTAATACTCATAGTTACAAAATGTACCCTCACCCTATGTTGGAAGAAATTTGGATCCAAGTACTTGTCGAATCGATCATCGTATTTCACATTTGACTTGTGCCATTTCACCTGCAAAACATACTTTCACATTAGATGTAAACAAGATGAACTTACAATATACATCATATCAATTAATTTGCACAGCTGCACATTCCATTCATCCCACCTGGCCATATATCATACTGGTCAAAGTAATAAGTAAAACTTCGGATTTTCATCTGGCATATACAACCTACCTCGTAAGTGAATGGCATTTTAATACCAGGTGCCAACTTGACCTTGACTTCACTGGTGAGGTTCACATCAACTATCTGCTTTCCATTGTGACCAATATCGAACTTTTTGTGGGTCCACACGTAGTAGCCTTCTCCACCTTCATCAATCTCGCCAACAATACCTTGAAAAGGAAGTTGATTTTTGTTTTATATTACCAACACCTCAAACCACAGCTATTTGTAAACAGGTGGATTTAGTCATGATTGTTTCTCTACTTGGTAAAGGTAGACTGTGTAAATAGCATGCCAACAATACACTGTGCACTGTCTTGGCAAATCAGTTTTATTGCTTAACATGTAGCAACATACCAGTAACATTTTGCAATTTGCCTTCAGCAACAGGACTATCACAGTCGCAAATTTAAAGGTGATAAGACTTCACTCTTTTTTAACATGATGAAGCAATATCATATCTAGTGCTTCCAAGCCAACAATTCTACTTACCCCATATTGGCAGATCATCAATGTACATTTGATACCAATAGTGATTTTTCACGGCATACACAAATGCTTGGTATTTTTCTGATGAGAGAGTTACCTCACAGTACTGGGTCTTGCCAACATCAGCTGAAAAAGACAAGAAGTTGTAACTTAGTGACTGCTGGTAGCACTTCTTGTTGACTGCCATTTACTAATTAATAGAATAGTAGATTGCAAGTAAACTGTGATTAACACTGACAAAGAAACAACTGCACCACATTTACAAGATCTTGAACCATTCTGATTCATGAACCTCACTCAATTTACAACCATACAAGCAATCTTCAACAATTGACAACTGACAAATATCAAGAACAATGCATACCTTTGAAGTCAATGTCGAGGCCACTGAACTCGAGCTCAACTCCCTGCAAGGCTTCACCCAGGGTCTCGTGATAATGCCCTATCTCTCGTTTCTGTCCAACACAGAATGGCAAGGAGAAATAGGAGTATGTCTCCTGCCTGTTGTGGTAGGGACCGACTGTGTTCATCCATAGGACCACCTCTTCACCATCCTCATACTGCAAAGACAGATAAAGAATTGTTTTAACTCAAGCACTGATATCTTAGGGTCTTAAATTCCATATCGAAACACAAACATAACAACAGTTTGAACTTCTCAAAGAATTGTTGTTCTCCGAAAAGCAACACTTGGAAGAATCAGGATATATTGTCTTTTTCAGTTACCTCAGTAACTCCAACTCTGGTCCTTTTTAGAAAGCCAGTTTACAGGAGTTAAACATTTTGTCACTGCACTGCTTAGTTTGCAGTCCATGAGAGGTCAATCTACTGGATGGCAGCTTCGAAAGAAAAAATCAATAAGGTCAGAGCCACGCAAGTAAATTATTGATTACATTTTAGCCTCTGCAGGCTGTGCTTTATCGACTTAAAACAGCAGTCGCAGAATAAACCACATGTTCCAATCAGATTTCATGTGCACATGCAGCTAGATACGAATCAGTATTGATTTTTACTGCTATTAAGTAACATATTTTGTCTCGAGCCTGAACAACACTCTGATAATAATGCAGCCAAGTGATTATTGTTTGATGGTGAGCATTTTGAAATGAATTGGAGAATAGATTATAGAGGCAGCGATCGCTAGTAATGATCCCATGATCCCATTAAGTGCTCAGTCAGGATGAAGACATAACATTAACCATATCGTAGATTATTACTCAGTGGTTTTGTCATCCTATTCATATTCCTGACCTCAGCTCATAGACTGCCACAATTAAATGGCTTGAACTGAGATTGGCTGGACGATTCACCAATGGACGTTGCTGTAGTGAAATTTTAACTTGCAAGGGCCATTATCATAATCAGTATGCCGGATGTATTGCTCATATATAGGCCCTATGTGATGAATGGGTTATCTTATCCACTGCATCCCAAGACCAAGTGTATGGTCTGGACTGACACATAGACTGATACAAAGACATCAAACTAAACTACCTCATTGGTAAATTTGGCCCCGCTAATAGTAAAGGTATGTTTCGGAAGTCTTATACGGGACGGATATAATACACTACAGTGATGGTGGTTTGATTTAGGCCTAGTGTCATTTTCTTATTACGCTCGGAGTCGATGAAAAGGTGTGTTTGTTGACAGTGTAGGCCTCCAGGGATCGGTCCTTCATGACTTGCTCAGTCAAGCCTTCTAGGCCAACGACGTGTACGCCTCTCCCACTCCCAGTCCCACCTGCCCAGCCTTGGCTTCGATGGACAACAAATGCAGTGCAGACAGGGTAGACATGGTCAGGGACTTATAATTTATAAAAGCTTCGAGTTTAGACTAAACAGGAAAAATGTTTTTCTGAATTTTCAATTTCTCTTCCAATTCCATAAATCCATGTCTTCTCTCCTGTCAGTGTCACTCGTATTTTGAACTGGACAGACTGATCTGATCACTCGGCCTTGGCTTACGGCACAGCAGGCTGTCAAATATCTTTCACCTCTTCGTAGATGGGAAATATCTAGGATTTCAAGATTTTGTCGGACATTTTGAGAAGACAGAATTATATAGGCCTACACAGGAATGCACGCAGAATGCAGAGGGAATACACACCAACACCTCAAAACACAGGAACAACTACTTACAAGATGGTTATGTTCATCGCAATTAGCGTGAAATACAACAACAGATGCTATGCATAAGAACCGTAATAATGTCAGCTTCATTTTCAATTGCTTTGCAATTGTCTTGATCCTCTGATTACAAGGATGAAAACAGATTTTGTAACAGTTATTTATCCATAAACAAACCAGCGAATATGGCGGAAGCTGTCAGCCACGTAAACGGAAGTGTCTTCGCGGAGCGCAGTTCATCGAATTTCGTGCAGATGGCGACACATTCGCAGCGCGAATTTCGAATTGTCTTCTTTACGTCCTGTCCTTGGTTGTGCCTTGCAGTTCTAGACAAACACTGATTGATAACATCACACACCACACCTTTTTTTTGTTTGAACGTACCAAAGTGCTCTCAATTTACCACTAAATAGGGGTTGTTTTATAATATCCCCTACCATGTACCAAGTGTCACCTACTTAACTACTGACTGCTTATCATGGACAGACAGTGGCAGTGATGATGAATGTGCCAGCAAAATGGGTGGGTTTTTAAGATTGTTGTACCCACTTGAGGTGCCAATTAAAATAGATGTACAATAATGCTCTATACCTGTGCCTGTCCTGAGAGTGGTCCCTGGTTGAATTCCCGAGGGGTGGTGGTGGTTGGGGTGTGACAATGTTGTGTAAGGACAGTGAGAGCAAGGATGTTTCAAAGAACTTCGTTAGAAAAATTACATGCATAAAACTTTTTTGGTAAGAGGGGATGCTATGGGATGTGAGTTATTTGTGCTTCAGGACAGGAGGAGGGGATCACCCAGGTTGTGACGATGTTGAGATAGGTGATGTTCGGGAGTAGGAGGGGATGCTTTGCAACACTGTTGTTACAGTGAGAGCTGATATATTTTACCTCAACAATCTCATCCTGAGAGGTAGGATTTCTTCACTCCTGCATCATATACAAAATGATGAGAGGCGGAGTATATTGAAAGTCCCTTGTCGTACTGGGATGCATAAGACTCCCTGGGCAGCCCATTGCGTCAACCTAATTCGGTCTGTCTCCTTATGGTTAGGATGAGGAACGAGGCCGGGCCACTGCGTCTGGAGTGCAGGATGCATAGAACTATTACAGAACATTTTGTCATCCTATTCATATGTCTGCTATCTCATGGGTCAGAGTTCCAGCTACATGTATATAAATCATCCTGTTCCCAAAAAATGCAACATCACAACATCATTAAGAAGAAGAACCATAAGTCTTTAGGTTTACTCCATTACCTAGGCTGTAAAGACTGGAAGAGTGACTTGGGCTTGATAACCAGCTGGAAGAGTGAGAAGGTGCATTTTGATAACCATACTCAAAGAGTGAACAGTTGGATTTCTTTCAACTGAGCTCAGCAACCAATTTTGTTTGTGGAATGTGTTTTCATTGAGCATCCTGACCCTGTGGTCCTATACTCTGTTCTGTGTCTAGTATTTTGATATTGACGAGATGCAAAAACATTGGTGGTCGAGATGTGTGTTCAGGTGCAGGGGTATAAATGAAGCGTGATTCAATCCAAAGGAAGAAGGGGCTGTACCAATCTTCAACTATAGCCAAGCAAGGAACGGCGAGATTGCAAAGATTTTACAATCTTCTCACAAAATGGTCAGGTGTCACCATCGCTGTCAAACCCAGCAGACGTTACCCTCTCCATTTCTCACCGACATCTCCACACTTGTCATTCTATGGCCAACTGAATACTAAGTGGAGCTATTCATCAGCCGCGTTGCCATGACATCATGCCGTAACCTTGACAGCCATATGAGATGGATGGGTTTATCGAATTCCCGGTAGATTATGAAAAACTGGCAATCAACAACGTTATTACTTGGTTTGGGTGAGTGAGGATAAATGGCGAGGATGGTACAAGAAGTGTTAAGGGCAGAGACAATATTATTGCCAACACTCTTAACTGAAATTATCCAGTCAGGAAATATCAAAGGGGAAATGGCCAAGACGCTGAACTGAAATTATTCAGTCAGCAAATATCAAAGAGGAAATGGCAAACTCCTGTGTGGCTATTTTATAAGGAGAAAGGATGACCTTGGCCAAGTTATTTAAAGGGGATATGAAATAGCTAATGTAGCAAATGTAACAGAGAAATGGTACAGCCACTGGAGCAAATCAAAGAGGCAAGAATCAAGTCGATGGGAAAGAAAAAAATTGATTTACATGAACTTAATTTGAAGGCTCATTTTACTTACCAAATTTAAAGGGGAAATAGCCAACACTGGTGTAAATAATTTACAGGGGGAATAGGTGTCTGGCATTACCTTCCTTAGCCTCAGTATCTTACTAAGTACCTGTATTCAATACTGATACAAAGAATGAATTGTCCTCGTCACTTCCCTTTTATTATATGTTTGACCAATGAGAATTGATACATTCTTGGACACTTTTATAAAACTTCCATCTCTTAGAATATTGAAATATCAAACCATGGCATTATTTAAAAGATGAAATGGGTCTTGGTGGGACTGGGTCCTTTTCCATACTGTGCTCTTATTAACCAATAATGCACGGTGCTGAACTGAAGGCCAATAGTCACAGGAAAAAATAACAGAAGAGAATGTATTCTTTCCTCGAATAATATAATATTTTATTAGATAAATATTGATCACATATAGACTAAATTACATAATTTGGTGCAAAAATCACTTGGTTGTCATGCCGTCAACTGATTGCACAGGTACAGTCTGATTCAAGTTAACTTAGGCTCAATTTGTGTACATGATGTACTGCATGATGTACACTTTTTTTGGTCCAAGTTAAGTTGGATTCAACTATACAAGTCGAAGATATTTACAGGGGGAAGACTACAAAAGCAGAGGAGACAGGCAGAGCCACCTTTAGGGGCCCGAAGAAACGACAGAACCAAGATAGAAGTCTTGGCAATTTGGCTTTCTTGGGTCATGATGATTTCATCCTAACTAGAACTGAAATCGACAATAAGACACTGTAGACAAAGTACAGCAGTTTCAGATCTAGTTATGATGAAGTCTAACTCTAACGGCGAGACAAGCTGCTTGACAGTACAGCCCATCAACAAATATTTTAGGAAGATTTAGGGGTTGGTATGGTCCCTAAAAGATATATGCGCATTTTGTCAGGGAAAATATTACATGATTTCCTCATTGGATGGTTTTGTGTTATGTGGTCATATAAAAGTGACCTGGCAGTTTGTCATTCGTAACTGGTAATATTAACTTCTGGTGTGATAAGGCAGCTTAAAAATAGAAGACCACTTCTAGTTAATGTTAGTTAAATCAGCTTTAAAAAGCTTGAAAATAATTAGTTAGGAACGAAATCGTCCAACGAAAAGATAATATGCCAAAGATTTGAAATCATTACTTTAAGTGAATATTTAGTTTTCCAAATTACTCACCAATAAGGCACACATTTGTTGACAAAGATATTGCTACTATTTTATTTCAAACTCTAGAAATGAAAATAAATTGGCATCTTAATTCAAATATTTTGAAAATTACTTCACAGAGGCATTTTTCCGGATTACATTTGTGAATATTATGGGCATATTTTCCAAGCGCAATGAGAAGCACTGACATAAAAGAGCAATTATAACATTTGTGAATTTCGCACAGATATTTTACATGGCTCATTTGTAGATCATATTGTGAAGAACTGATTATGAAGGATAATTCGAAATTTCAGAGCACAATATCTAAAACAGCAATTTATCAGATAAACATGGCCGTTACTTCATTATGGAAGATACACTGTTGAACGTGGTATGCTACCAGTCCCATTTTCGAAGTGCTCATGCTTTAAGCTCATAGGAGGCTGAAGTAACATTATGAAATCACCCATCTCAGGCCTCATAAATTCATTGCAAAATATTTTTTTGAAACTGTTTTTCGAAGCATTGCTGCATTCATTCAAGTCTAACTTTATGCCCAGGCACAATAATGACACATTTAATGTGCACTTTTGAATTTACAATACCACTTGGTACCAGTTTAACTTTAATATAGCAGACGTTTTTAAGGAAAGAAAGAGGAGCGGTTATTTCAAAGAAAGCCAACTTGTCAAAGTAGAGTTTTGACAGAAATACACTGGTAAGTTCTTAGGACTGGACCTACATGTATACTAATATTTACAAATAGGCAAATGTACAGCGACAGAGGGTTAATGTAACAAAACACAGCAGGAATCTTCTAACAGAGAGCTATTTTTCATGGAGTGAGAGAGATGGACACCATCTCCTATTGCTACCATGAAGGTCCAACAGAAACCTAAGAAGAAGCTACTGCAAGTGGTGATGTTTCATTTTGACAGGAGGCCCAAAGGCCTGTCCCTCAGCTGACACCAGCATGGGACCCGGTTCACATCATTCAAGTTTTACTTTCACCAAGGAAAATGTGTATAATTGTTACAATCAAATCTTAAAAATTTAAATTTTTGCAAAGGCAGTTGATATGAAGTACAGGGTACCACTTTTAAGTAGTTAACGAATTAGTAATTTTCAATCTCCATGCACCACGTGCATGCCTAGACAATCACCACTTGCTGCAGATAATAATGAAGTATTTTTTGTCGTCAAAACAGTCGTAACTTGAAGTAATGACCACATGGTAGTCCACTTAACATTCAAGAACTCATGAATTCATGTCCAGTCATACAATTTTCTTTCACAAAACGCATTGAAGCACATCAGAATCAGGCTCCAAACTCATTATTTAGTTCTTACAAAATTGCTAAGAAAAGTTTGTCCGAAAAGTTTTTGTGACACAACCGGCCATCCCTCCAAATAGCGGGAATCGTTTAATAAACAAAAGAATAGATGAGTCTACATCGACATATGGGGGTGTGAGGTTGAAGAAAGGACGGAGGATCTGAGCACAAGTTGTCAAAAATATTAAAAATTTACAAATATTGCTTCAGAAAATTGAAACTTTGCTTTCAATCCGTTATTGAAAAGTGCTCAGATAATCCGTTTTGCAAAAGTTAACAATTCCAATTCACCTCGCCTCAATTGATATAACTTTTGGTACACTTTGCTCTGACAAAAATGAGGTGCACCTAACCAGTTTGCACAACTATTATGATGGAATTGATGCAATCTGTTTAGTCTATTATCAAAACACCTCGATGTCATGAAAATTAGCCATCTTCATACAAAATGTACAAATAAGCACTGTCAAGTTGACACGAAGTGAAATCTATATCCTACACAATTACAAGATGATTATGAGACAACAGTTTACCCAAATAAAACCGGGTATTCCTCAAATCCTTAACAAGTACATTGCTTGTATACTGTAAACCAGGAAAACTTCATTAGAGAATATTGAATGAAATGATCAAGGTCATTTTCATTACTCAGAACTTCATCAAACTAAAAGAGTAAAATTCTAAAGTGCGGTTTTCAGAACAAACATCAGGGTGCGGTTGTTAGAAGTCATGTTAGCTTATAACATCATGTTGACATGTTGTTTCATCTACATCAATGCGCATGTAACAACACCGATGTTCTGTAAATTGGTGAAAATGTCAAATCAATCATGAATACAGAGGGTACAAAAAAAGAGTGAAGTTTCCAACTTACATCAAAGACTGTCAGAACAGTAAAAGGCTTTTCCTGTGGAAATTACTGACAGTTTATCCGAATACACTTCAGTTTCTACCAGTTTTACATAATACTCAATGTCCAGATGATCGCTAAAATAGATTACTTTCGATACTATTTTACACAAATAGACAACACAAAAACTATACAAATATACTAAAAATGCATACATAATATATATTTATATATTTATATAATATATATTCATAATTATATTACACTTTCAAGACCCTTTGGGGGACTGGTTCTATGACTTTGTATTCCAATGTCTGAGGAGCTACAAAATACAGTAAACTACTTCCAATTACCAAATAAGTCGAACTAAATGTGAAAAGGTTTTTGAAGAGTTAACCAAATAATTATAAAATTTTAAGAGAGTCGACTAAAAGAATCATGATACATGATAATAATCTCAATCAACAGATGGGGTATTTGGTTTTCTTTCCACAAAATATGCTACCTATAACGCGATTTCCAAAAAAGACGGCATTTAAATTTATGTGGCCTCCTTTTATGATATGGGTGAGAGCTTTTGCTGATAGATCAGATTTCTTTGATATGTTAGCAATTACCTTGATGACATAGTTATCTCACCTAAATAACATCAGAGGCCTCTCAGTTACATTATTTGGGACACAACCTGCTTTTCGTTAATTTGGTCTAATGTCACTGTGATTTCATCGATTGGTCACTCACACCGAAATAGTTTTTTCTTTCAGCATAATCAAGAGACTAGCTTGATTTGTGATGACATATAGCGAGGTTAAGGAGCAGATTTAACCGTTTAACCTCCAGAAAAATATTCTTAGAGGGTCAATAATGTTTTGGGTGATTTTAACCCCTTTAATTCGGGCACACAGCGGTGTGTATTTGATGTAATTGACAGGCCAGCATCAGGGCAAAGACGACTCAGAATAATTGGAATAGCTACCATAGCGGTGCAATTTTAATGATGTTGACAAAAAATATCAAATAAAACAGTATTTGCACAAACAACTTCTTGGTTATTTTTCGAGTTGAACATTGATATGGTGTGGTGGTTCGTGAAGAATGGTGGTAATACAGACATACACTTGATTGGGAACAATGTTTGCGGGAAAGCAAGTATGCCTGTTCATCGCAAGAAAAAGTCTATTTTTATGATAACTTTTGTATCATGAAGAAGCATTTAGTACGGTTCTTAGGCAAAACTTTTCCTTCGTATATTGCCTTGCTTAATTATTTGATGCAACTATGGGAAAAGCAGGAAAATAGCCAAGGAGTGGCCAAATTTATTAAACGTTGTTGTCACTGTAAAGTATGAATCCATAGTACACCAGAGAATAAGTAATACCACAAAACATAAAACAAGCAGGCAATAAGCCAGAACCAACTGTCAGAAGTTGCATGAAGACTTACATGGGTGAATAAAGATAAAACAAGCTCCTTCAATAAAAATCGCATATTTCCTCCCGGTTTTAAAACTTTCGGTAAAAAACTGAAGATACCAATTAGTTTCCGTTGGTGACCAATAATCCTGTTTTGATGAAGGCAGTGAAACAAAAGGTAGAAATATTGCCTCTTCATGTTTCGGCCCCTCGATGCATAAGAAATATGTCCCTCTCCTAAAACTTTGGTTGATTTGATTTCTTGGGACTCGATGAGGTTATTCAATGCTACCCAGTCATTTTGTATGTTAGTGGGCAGGTGGACTAGTTTAAAACTAACTAGTTTGCGACTGATATGTTGGGCAAATGGCATGAAATCAGGAGAAATCATACAAAATTCATAATAAAATATCTTGGAAAATTCTCAAATAAGGACCTAAGGTGCGACAAACGACTCTTCAAATTGTGATGAAATTGCACATTAAGAGGAAGGCAAGCAACTGGCTATTAAAAAGTTCTTCAACAACAAGGACTGGCTGATCAGAGGAAGATGATGTTGACCTCTAACAGTGCAGCCTGCTACGGAGGAGCAGGCTGTGGGAAGATCTCCAGGAGCATAACAGTAATTGAAATTCTGAGTTGTAGCAGATTATGACCGGTTGGCTTTGTTGACCAAATCGTTGACCATTTTCTAAGGAAGATCTGTGTTTCCTGGTTCATATGGTACTATGTTTGCTTCATGTAAAACTGGAGCGATATGACGACATTTTCACTTACCTAATAATGACATTATACCATTATAGATCTGTATGCATGACGTCAAATGACGATGCACCATCTTTTGCTCATGATACGAGAAGTATAACGGTTTTATGTTTTATTAACTGTAAGAATGGAAATAGATCCCCCCCCCCCCGACACTTGTGCTTTTGAAAACAAATGATATACAAGTCTAGAGCAGTTGACCTTATGTAAAGAAAAAGATGTATCCTGTTGATGGCATGTATTAAAATTCAAGAAAATGTGTGTCAAATTTTGATTCGGTGTGTGATGTTTCTGACAAGTTAAATTTACTAAAAAGTTCATTTTCGGTCTTTTGGACCAGGAACACTTCATCTGATATGATACTCTAAAGGGGAAGGATTCATAATTAGTTCGTTGACAGAAATTAAAATGCAAAGGCATGTGAATACAAATAAGGTTCATGACCATCGAGCAGACGTTAACATTGCAGACGTTTAATTCCATTTGTTTTTTGCCATGGAAGAGTATAGGATAGTGCAGGCGAGGCACTATCATAATCTGGTTATTCTGCATGTCCAGTTGTTTACTTTTCAATAGTTATCTCTAAGGAGATCCTTAAATCTGCTCCAAAACGACAATCCAAGGTTTTCCATTGGGATAAAGCAACAAATTCTTCCACTAAAACAAACTGTGACCATTTCAAGTAGTAGAGCTCCTAATGATCACCATTCGGTGATACAATCTATTTACATGATTATATACAAAATTTCTTTCTAAAAATAGGCATTTGCACGGAGTATGATCATTACTATTGAATCTAACAGATCTTGAGGACACACACAGCACATAAAATGGTTCACCAACTATTACACAATGTAAGAATACATGGTACACGTGGTTTATAATACATAATGCAATAAATAGCAGATACATTTTACAGGGTGTACAAGAAAAGTGTCATTTTCCAAGAAAATGTCAATTTTTTTTACTACACCCTGTCATTTGCCTATTATTTCGCCCAGCTTATGTTATCCTCAAACAGTACACATTCAACAGTACCTGTACACATGATGCACTCTCATATGGTATATAATTTAGACAATAAATAAAAAAACATTTCCTCAAAAGATGAGGTTTACTGACGACTATATAGGAGATAAAATCAGACTTTAAAATATGTACTGCTGCTTGATCCAAAATGACACCACATTTGTTTTTAAGATTTTTTTACAAAAAAATACGACCGATGAAATGTCACATGGTATTCAGATGAACTGCAATGAGGTTTTTGACGGTAATGAACATATAAGTCACAAGATGTAAGTCGGTTCCCGGGTTTTAGCAGACACACTTTATTTTCAACGATATGTTGCTTGTATGTGACACAAGTGTCCAAGTACGAAGCTTGTCTTTTTTGGTGCATCCTGACCACACCGGGACAGCGTAACCAGTGATGTGAATTCCTGCACGAAGAACTAACAGATTCCTGCACAGAAATAAACGAGACGTTCTCTCACAGAACCGTAGCATGACACAATCAAACTTTGTGATCGACACAGAGGTATAAATTCCTGCCCGTAGGGTTCATCATGTGAACACTTAAAAAGTGCGACACTCAGACGATGACCGAGGCATCACAGACGCGCTGCGGCATGGCACGACACTATATCAGACGTTACTGGACACAACCTGCGGTCCAGCGTCGACCACACGCAGAACAATTCGTCATTGAAACTCTGAAGATTGCACAGATTCATTGTCCAGAAGAATTGCATTGTCTTTCCTTCAGGAATCAAATAACGATAATAAGTCATCTGCATTATTATTGCCTCCCGTGTTCCCGTTACTGCCTGAATTTCCTGTGCCGTCGGGTGGTCCAAGATATGACAAGAGTTCCATCGGATCACCGATATTTTCCGGTAATAACTGAAAAATATTAAAGAATCTGTTAAACACTGCATGAAAAGTATAATGTTAAAATGATAAAGTAGGTAAGCTGGTTTAATCTTAAATCTAATATTGTGAAAACTTGGCTTTACCTGACAAGTTAAGGTGATTTTTTAGCTGAACTTCATCCGAATTCTCTTGTTTCACCTTTGGGACAATTGTTGGCTTGAATTATTAAAATTCTCCATGAAATTAGCAGGATACTATAAAATCAATATATTACGTGATTATTTGTCTCACTGAAGATAGGAACCATCCATGTGATATGCTAAATTGATGAGAATCTTCACGATTTACGCACACATGTGGTGCAACAGGAAGATGGATATGAAATCTCCTCAGTAATATTCTGGCAAATCCTGCATGAATGGTCCCAATCCACAGGGTAAGTTTTGAAAAAAATTTGAAGGATGTGACATACCATACTTACATCAAGGCTCTCCTGCCCTTGACTATCCCCGTCGATTATGGCTGCCGGGTCGAATGGTAATAAATTATTGTCCTGGTTCTGATTATTCGTGTGCTCCCCAGCTGACGTTGGCGTATTTGCATTCCCTACACTGTTTGTATCTGACAATGAATTTGGCGTGTTATGTCGCAAAGGTTGCACGTTCCCGTTTTGCGTGTTATAGTTCGTATTGGGTGTGTGAGGTTGACTGTTCATGCCCGATTGGTCATGATGCCGTAACGGGCCACCCTGTAGGCCACCCGTACTCGTTGCCGGCGAATGATGGAAGTGATCTGTCCGATTAAAATTATCCAACATTCCTTCATTACTGTTTGGCATATTGTCTGACATGTGTGATAATGGAGGTCCGTTGAATTCTTGTTGGCCTGGGTAACCTGCAGACCCAGGCCCACTATTCCCACTATACGGATTTCCATTGTTGTAAGGATTTGTGGGAGTCCCTGGACCTCCGGGGCCCATCGAAGCACCTGGAAAATGGGGAGGAGGGCATTAGTAAGGAGAAAATTCGCCAAAGTTGTCACATCAAATCTCAATTTCAAAACTTCAAAAGTCTCTATCACAGGTGCATACACTTTGACGCGGCTACCTTGCTAATCTGGCTAAGTACTCTAGCTAAAACATGGCGCATATGCACTTTAAAGGATAATGCAATTTGGCCCTAACTCAATTGGGACCTGGGTTGCTATGTCCAAACATTGTACTGATTTTTTTATTTGAACTTCCTGTTCAAGTCTGAACACATGGTGCCCCAAGGGGTACCGTTTACACAACAGAAAATTGGCGATATTTTCAACTCAACAACCTCAGCATCTCACTGCTTGAACAACACAACCCAAATTACTCAGTACAGCTAAAAACTAATAAAAAATACCATCTGAAATTCAATCAAGTTAAAAAATACTGGGGGTTGGTGAAAGTAATAAGTTTTGCTTGAGTACATAACAGCACAGAAAGCATCTCTCACTACCAAGCCATGCCCAAGTGTCTCACCTTTACGTTGTGGAATCGGACCATTAGGTGGCGCTGTATGGCGCATTGCTTGATTTCCCTGTTTGTTTGGACGTTGTTGCATCATTTGTTTTTTATCGGACATACCTTGAGATGTGGGCAGTGGCATTGGGTACGGTGAAGCTTGGGGTCCCATGTCCCACGAGTGCATGGTTGGCATTTGCATACTAGACGGAGACATGGCCTTCATCCACCGACCGCCATTGCAACCAGAAGGTTCTGAAAGACAGTAACGCAAAGTTTACAACCAATCAACAAAATGTGTAAAACAACTTGATATTCGTGTTGAAGATCAAATAATCCATTCTTTGCATAATTTTTTTGGAAAGTTCCCAAGGGGGGCCAACACACCAGGAAACATAAATTTCAAGAAAGTTTCCCAACTTACCGGTTTCCTCCTCTTTGACAGTTGTTTTTATTGGAACAGGTTTCCAACTGGCCGTTTGGTCGATTGTCACCTCCTCAAATTCTGTATTGGCTAAATTGGTCAAAATTCCCCAGATATATTGGTCAATCTCAAGCCCTTCTAACAAAGCAGTTTTGCTGAAATAAAAATAAAAACATTCAAACATCGAGGGAACAGGAATAACTGAATTGATAATCCTTTTTCGCTCAAACCTGGAGAGCACGCAAAATTCATGAAAGCAAGATTTTAACAGACACAGGACTTTCTATAACGATTCTACATTCTCAAGAAGTTGAAATGATTTTCCCAAAAGATTTAAAGGGTTAAAACTACTTCATTGGTCTCATGAAATTGATCACAACACAAGACCAAGTGAGAGGTCTTTGTTCCTCGATGTCTTTGGTTCGCCAAGGCACATCCAGATGGCAGTCGAAGAAATGCAAATTTTAGAAAATTCAAATTCATCCTCTTCATATCGACAAGAGGTTGATATTTCAAAGTCCAAAATGAAACAAGTCATAATAATGAACTTTTTAACATTTTGCTGCACTTGCAGGATATATTTATTTCAATGTCTTCTGCTTTGTCTTTCGCAGCAGACGTTCAGGCAACACAACGCCAGCCTCTGCCACTATAACCATCTTGTGGTAGAATGCAGAACTAGAAATGAACTACCTTACCCAGTCTCAAATAATGAAAGAATAATTGTGATGAAAATCTGATAATGGGCGGAGTGAACTTACTGAAAAAGTTTTACAATTTGGACATAATTTCGACTGCACAGCATACTCAAGAGTTAATTTTTCCACAATGACAACACTTACTTGCAAACTGGACATCGCCATGATCCCCTTTCACAATTCAACTGGAGATATGACTCAAGATCAAAACACTGTATGTGTTTACAGTCATGGCCCCGCGCTGGTAACGTTATCCGCCGAAATGTTATCGGACATTTTAAAGATACTTTGATAGCCGTCTGCTCAACACCGTCGTCGCTTCCATTCATCGACCCGCTATTTGCTGCCCCACTAGAGAAGTTTCGTTTGACTGCAAAGCAGGAAAAAAATCAACTTTAAAACATCGCATAGCAATATTGATGGATTATGAGCAATTGTAGAAACATTTAACTGAAACGTATGCCTAGACAAATCAAATGTTCCAGAAAAGTGGAGCATAGATTTTTCCAAGTCATCTTATCCAAAGTTTGTTCAGCAGCAAGATAAGGGCCTTATTGAGAATAGGTTTATGTATTTTTCTGCCAGGCACCTTGTGCCAGGCAGGCTTTCAATCCAGGACACTATGGAAACAAACTAGAATTCTGCTCCTCAAAGTACAACACTCTGGTTTGTCCCCAGGACCAGTTGTGTCATAGAGGGTAGTTTTACCAACGATGCTCTAGTTCTACTAAAACACTTACTTTTTGTGATACAATGCTCAGCAGGAAGCAATCGCTTCCGCAGCAGCCCTTGTAAGACAGACCGCACGCTCGGCCGATGGACAAGTTGTAACACGAATAAATGAGACTGAAATAAAGAAAAAAATTAGGTGACAAGACCGAATATGAATAGCACAACATCTAAAGATTTCATCTTTGGTTAAATTCACAATGCATCATTGTATTTGTGAAATTCTCTTGGTGAAATTTTAAAGGAAGACTCACAGGTCAGTAGTTAATCCGACATCTAGGCCTGCCATGGATTTACTTTATCGTTTTTTAATCACTTGCTTGACCGCATCTCTAAATCATCATCTGACATATACAGATTTAAGTAGATAATTCAGTAGTTCATTGTTGATAGAATTCCAACTCACACAACAACAGGCGGTGACCGTGATTTGTATTGTGTTGCGACCCGGTTGGCAGACATCTTTTAAATACAGCGGCTTGTGTGACGTTTTGTTTTCCCCTCGTTCGATGTTTAACGGTGTTGCATTCACGCTAACCGTCACAGATGCTGGCCAATTTGTGTTCATTTGACGATCTTCATGATGGAAACACTTCAACTGTAACTCGAGATCAGACCTGCAAGAAGATTCATCCATTACAACCTAGAACCAGAAAATTCGAAAAGAGCACAAAAGAATTCAGAAGAAATAGTTCATTATAAAGAAAACTCCTGTACTTTCCTGTAAATTATGCAATTCTGTAATGTAAGTTACTTTGGGGATACATATTAACCAAAGGGAATTCACTGATTGTGCGACTAATGTCAAGTCGTGGACATACTGTCCATAGAGGGATAAAGCCTTAACAATCTTCACCCTTTTTGGTATAAATTTAGCTGATTTGTTGATAGGTCGTAGTACAGCCCACCAAAGCTTTCTGGACTTGTAGAAAGACCGAATGAACATACCTCCACATAAGTGTTTGATACACAGAATCTCTGAGGTGGAAGACATGGTTGCTGACTGCTAGGTTGTGTTCTAACCGGAATGGAGGCAAGACAACACCATCTCGGACGGGAAATGTTAACCGTAGTTCATCTTGTTCTGAAGAAAGACGGAAGCAATATTACAACTTATAATGTACCTGACAACTGTTATAATGGGGAGCAGTCAAAGAGACAACTTGAAACAAAGGCTGAAAAGCTTCCATAGTGGTCAGCTACACAAATATTAAGAGCAACTAACAACTAATTAGATCCCAAATAAGCCATGAATGTCATACTTAAAGTTCCAATGTTGCCTTCTCACTGATAAGGGCAAGCCTGCATCACTACTGAGTTCGCTGGGATAATAAACCCAGAAGAATGAGTGACACCTCTCGTAATTTTTTGGTTAAATTTTCCATCTGAGTCTTACCTTTTTTGATTTGTGGCATATTTGGCTTGATGTCCTGGAAGTTAGGCTTGACATCACCTCCCGGTGACATGTATGGTGGCATGCCGCTACTTGGTGTGATGGGTGGCGTCGGATTGCCAGGGATCGGCGATAAATGGTTATAATTTATGTTATTCATACTATTCATGCTGTTCATCTGGTTGACAGGCATAGTGCCTGGGCCCATAGGACCCATATTGTTCTGAAAACAAGAAAACATGCATATTAGAATATATAATTTTCTAACAAAATTTTAACACAAAGGTTATATACCAAGTATCTATTACTGATACCAAGTATCTATCATGATACTCGTTTTCCATTCAGTGAACCGAGTTGATCAAAAGCATCTTACCTGAGGGGGGAAGTTTGGGTTATACGGTCCAGGTCCAGGTCCTGGTCCTGGTACTGGTACTGGCCCAGGGCCCTGCTGTCGTGGGAATCCTTGGTTCATGTAAGCATTGCCATAGCCAGCACCCGGGGGACCAACTGGTCGACCCGGTGGTTGCTGAGGACCATGTCCTGGTCCGTAGGTTGGTGATGGCAAGGGCTGGTGGGTTGGAGGGTAGTTGGGTTTCGGCCCATACTGGGCATCAAACTGGTTAGCAAACTGTTGAAGGACAAGACAGTAAATTAGAGATGATCGGGTACCAGTCAAGTCAGCATTTCAATGGCAGGGTCCTTTTTTCGAAACAACAGCAAAAAGAAGTAACTTATTTTTGCGTCATTGCTTCTAAGAGCTTAGCCACAATACTAATTGAAACTTCTACAAGCTTCAGAAGTTCAAACTCATAGTTCCGATGCAGCAGACTTGAAGAGTGAATGTATGGTGTTTTAATTCAAACCTGTAGATATTTGAATATCGTAATAACATTTGCATTAATTCCAAAAAAATAAGCCAAGACAAAACACCTCAAGCTGACATTTCACCAACAACTCACGTTTGGTCTTACTTGTTGTCCATTAGGAAACGGCTGCCTTTTGTTTTGAAGGTACTGCTGTGGGTTGGAAGGGTAGGGTGATGGCCGCCCCCTTGGTCCATACATATTCCCCATAGAACCCTTCATCGGCATTGGGCCTGGGCCTGGGCCTGGCCCCTGACCCATATTCATAGGTCCCGGCGGTCTCTGTGGACCATACTGTTGCCCTGGCTGACCTTGACCTTGCATCTGGAAAAAAGACGCCTGTAATAATCAAATAGAGAAGAAAAGCACATTATTACAAAACCAAAGATAAAATGACACCGGGATGCCAACGACAGTTGAAAAAAATAAAAATAAGGTATCCCTTCTTTGGTACTTTAGTGACATTAGACAGAAAATTCATATTTCTAAGAGATTTTTTTCAAGCATTTTGCAGTGGAATAGATTTTGAGCGAAATGTTAAGTTACCATGCTAAAGGTAATCCAAGTCAGTGATAGCTTTTAATTTTTTCGAAGTTTCAATTTCATACCAAAATAGAGTATTTCAATAGTTACTGCAGTTCAATTTCAAACTTCACTGAGTGCAGTGTTAGTCATTGAACTAACGTTTAAAATTTTTGACGAAACAAGTGCAGCCATTAATTTACAAAGGATGTCGAGAGAATAAATGTAATGAAAACGTGCCTCCGAAATGGTGCAAGAAGAGAAAAGAAGAAGAGATGTCACAATACCAGGACCCAGTTACCAGTTAGTCCTAAGATCACCACTGTTCAATCACTTTCTGCCAGTCCAAAAATCGACAACAAAGCTTCAATTTGCCAATTTCGACACGACTTCCCTAGTCATCATTGCGTTACCTCACATCCAGTGGTGTCAATGACAAATGACATTGAAAATGAGGAAACAGGAGAATTCATTAGAAAAGAACTTTCTGGGTAATCTCAGGACTAAATAAAGTATTGGTAAAGAAATAAAAAGTCTTCCCCTTTTGAACATGCCTCATAATGAATAGGAAGGCCGCCAACCTCATTACGCACCTGGTTTGGCGGCGGGCCATACTGATTATTGACGGACATGTTCATATTCATGTTCATCTGCTGCTGATGGGGGTGGTGCTGCTGCTGGTTCTGTTGTTCTTGAAGGACAGCCATACTTGCCGTGGCAGTTGCGGTTGCTGTGGCAGTCGCGGCAGCTGCAACCAGAGCTGCAGCTGAAAGCGCCGCCGGAGGGGGCTGGAAGTCTGTTGCTGCTCCATTGCCCATAGGCGTGCTGCCTGGCGTGTTAGGCGTCGGTGGATAGCTGCCACTGGAAGAGGAGAAACACAAGAATGACGACATTTCCTTTTTACGCTTCCCATATTATAGTTAGAAAGCAAGGGTTCTGCCAACAACAGTACTCAACATCATGATTAAGAATCATATCACATAATTATCCAATGAGGAAGTATGAAGTATTATTTCTGCCAATTTGACGTCATAGAGATCTCATCGCAAGGTACAACAACCAAGTTTAGTTTTCAAGGAAGTTAGATTACTTCCTGTATAAATCAATCTTTTCACATGACCAATTCCAATCAATCATTTTTCAAAGAGGGCTCCATCAACATACAAATTTTCAACACACACATAATTTGACAAAATATTTTTGTGCTTTTTAGAACTTACCCGCCTCGGTTATATGGCATCGAATTTTGACGGTTATACGGCATGTTCTGTGGTCCAGGGCTACCGTACGGTTGTTTCTGGGGCCCCATCTGTCCAGGCATTGCCTGCATTGGTGTTGAGTACGAGTTGGCAGTGGACATGGTTGTGTTCGCACATGAATAGTTAGGCCCTGCTACGTGGTTGTTAAACGGCGGCCCGGATTGGGTGTTTGGGGATGTGATGCCTCCCCATACTGTCGTCACGACTGAGAGGGATTGTGGTTGCTGTTGGTTACCTTGTGGTGGCCAACCCATGTTACCATCTCTGAAAATACATCATGAAAATCAAATTTGAAAAGTTTCTTTTCATGCCAAAAGAGATCAAACATTTTGTCGGGGGGGGGGGGGGGGCATTTTGGCATTTCTTGGCACCTCTCCAGACGTTCAGAGTGAAAAATCTATCAGTGATAACTGCATAAGGAAATTCAACAAATAGACTCGCAAAACCACTAACTCATCAATTCAGATCCTGGACATAAAGATATTTTGCTAAAAGCAATTAAGAAACAAATGAGGCAATAACACACATTTTAAAAGCCACCTCCTGTACTAAAACACATCGAAATTGAGCAGTTTAAATCACATGTGACAATAATTGCTTGTTTATGGTGATTATCGCAGGTGCTTGCGACAAGCATTGGTGATCGCAGTGACCAGGTCAGGTCACTTGCGATTAAATTGTTCATTTTTGCAGCACTTACATATGACAATTATACCTTTCACATATTGTCAACTGAGACATTATTTGTATCCTGTCATAGAAACTAGATACTGATCCTCATTGGTTTCCACGGCAACACGTAAACACAATCACTTTATGACTATCACCCTATACTGTTACTTTGTATACCATTACTTGGTAGCTACTCAGTTTAAAAAATTGCCTCCCTGTAGAACAAAGATGCGGGGTGTTTTGAAAACTGCGCTATCTATGCCGCGATCTGACGCTGACAAAATACCTCCGATCGATTAATGTTAGTGCCTTGAGTTATGTTTCCAACAGCATACCGCAGCACTTACACAATCACCGGGTTGCCATAGTAACAATTATAAACAACCAGAGACACTGCAATAACTGCCAGGGTTGTGATGTGATTGGTGTCGTTATGATTTTGTGGCAGAACAAAGGAAGGAGAAATGGTGAAGTTACAGAGGTGGGTATATCACTACTTTTCTTACCAATGAGTAGCACCTTACTCTAAACCACCAACTTTTTTTGGGTGTCTTGTTTTTGTGGATTATGCAAATAATCTCAATTAAGTTGCAAAGATATTTAGCGATTTGATACCATACTTATAGGGCTATTAATTATCATTATTAAGGCATTAAAAAACAGCATCTTTATATTCTCAAATTTTGTTTCTCACCCTTGAGGAATTGGTGTCATGCTCTTTTGCATCTGTGGGTTAAGCTGAGGGTTCATCTGCATATTGCCAGCCTTGGGGTTCTCGGATGAGTTGCGATTCTTCTGGTGTCTTAACAGGAGTAGCCTACCAAGGTCCTCACACCAAAGTGACAGCATAGCTGCAAAGAGAGAGAAGGGAGAAGCATAAGAAATCGGCATCAGTTTTTGTCCCAAAGAACCAGAAAGAACAATGTATAAATTTTATCTGCTGCAAAAATCAAGATGTTAATAAACAGAGCCTGAAAACCGCAAATATTTGGAAGTTTGAAGAAGTATTGAGAATTATTTGACAGGATTAAATCCCAAAAATCTATTGCATTTGTTAGTAAGAGTAAAATAAATGTGGCATGATATGCCATGTAAATCTAAAAAGACACAAATGCAGCCTTGTCTTCAGAGGTGCCAAATTTGGATGCAACTATTGGGGTTAACATCACCCTGATGCATCGGACCGAGAGCAAAGCATCAGAACAGGTCATGCAATCTCACTGACAATAGGGAAATTAGCAAAAAAAACCATCAGATTTGTTGTCACAATCGCACATTGCCTTGGGCAAAAGCAATCTAAGAGGCAAATCAATGTGACTCATTTACCTCAACTGTAAACTCACAATTTTTTCCCCTCATTATTCACCAATCAAGGATAAGAAGGATTGGCAAGTCATCCTACCATGGAACAGCCTGTCATGACAGATTTTAAAGTATTTTTTCTATAATTTCCTTTTTTCTATGAAGTCCAAAAAGATCTTGCCTCAATATGATACTTTGTTAATATTTGTTGATTTTTAATTTTATGCAAGTCATCCACAGCACAGATTCACACTAATTACGAGTCTCTCCACCATCTCCAATACACCTCACCCCTTTCCATCCCCTTGTCTCTAATTCATCCCATTTTATCGACCAATCAAACCATTACCCGAATACTCAGAACATTTCAGCGGTGAAATAGACATCCGCCATGTTAATTACCAGGATAATGTAAATATTATACATCGGCAGCGTTTTCTGGGGTTCATAACGTCGCTGATCTCCCAAGAGGAAGATTTGCCGTGATCGATTGCTGCAGGACCATATCGACACGAAGAGAAATTTTCTACGGCCCTGGCCATTTCAGCCAACAAGCGTACTGCATATGCTCGGCAGTCTTCTTTTCAGGTCTGTGACAGATTAAGCCACCGATGATGTATCGTTGGATGGCGGGGGCAACGTCATAATGGAGAAATTAGATGGCGGAAAACATGGCCAATTCGGGGAATCTTTCAAGGCGGCGGCGGGCGACAAGATGGAATGGCGTTCATTGGAAATTGCTCTTGGGTTCTCCTTAATGATGAGTGATCAGCAAAAGTCAACATTTGAAAGCTATCACTGTATTGGGTGATGTTTGACAAGTACGTTCCGTCCCACTGACATTGATCTTAAAGTTGTGTTCTTGACAATAGCCAAAAGCTAGCCACACCTCTTGTAGTTTAAAGTGAATTGCCATAAAATAAAATAACTTCCAAAGAAAATTTAACAAACCAATGACACCAAAACTCCTATTAATCAAATTCTTTTGAAGGTCAAATATCAAAATTGATCATAATATGCCATTTTGATATGACAAATTGCATGAGAAGTATGATGAATACTCAAGTGTTGCAATTAAATGCCAATTCTGACCAAGTTTCAATGAAAATTCCTCAACATTGATGTACACCGCCTATAGCCAAATCGACTACAAGGCCCGGTAAGCTAATATTGAAACGTACACACAACCCTTTGCTAATTCGGCACACGTTTCATTGATCCGAGAGTATCATTTAGGCTGCAGTACAAAAGGTATATAAACACATTATCCTGGATGACACTCTGGGGTTTTTGAGCTCTGTAAGGCAGTATTTCTGTATTGAGTAGCTTTTCAAATTCCACAACCATCATTTTGCGAATAAATAGACTTCCCATTGAAAAAAAAACACAAGACGGAGTACTGATTTAATAGACTAGATGTACCATCAACATCACAAGTTGCATGGCAAACAAACTATTTGACTTCATATTCAGAATCTGCTGTAGTTTGTATGAAGAGGAAATGTTTTCTTTACCACTGTTAGAAGCTGCTTGGAATTTGATAAAGGTTCGAAAGCCAACACCTCACAAAAAGTTTTTATTCTTAGCTACATGAATTCATGACAAACACCACTTTTTAATCCCACATTGGCATCTTCAGTTGTCGAAAGCTAAATTATTCAGCCCTAGTTTGTATAAGATTCATCAATTTTTCACATGGCGCAATCTCTTTTTTAACTTTTCGAGCAATACCCGTACTACAACAACCCGTACTACAAGTTGGTTTCATCTGAAAATTAAGATGTATTTAAATACTTTCTTTGTCAAATCTTCAATGAACTTGAACTAAGATGACTTGAAACAAACCCCCAGAGAATCGATTAGTCATTGATCAAGAGACGCTTGAAAAAAATTTCACTGCAGAATCTTTCTCAAATTTTGAATCTGACAATTTGGTAATTTATCATTGCACATGTCAAACTCCCAGGGAAATTGCCATAAAAATTCTGATCGATGGGCACGTGTCGCCACCCAACAGATCTTTGATTTGAATCATTTCAAAAACTTTGAATTTTCAAACTGTCAGCTCAGAGATGGGTGTTAATGCAGAAATGATTGATTTCGCAAAGACAAGGATGCATTATCATAAGCCATGGTTGGGCTGAAATTTTAGGAAGCTGTACACCAGGCAAGCTGCCGATTGTGGTCCTATCTTTATCAAAGGAAAGAAATCACTTTCAACAAGTTTTAAGCTCTCTTGAAAGCAAGAGTCAATCTTTTTTTGCAGAGAATTTTCAATCTGGATATTTCAGATAAGGCGCTTCAGGTTTTTTTTAATTAGTTGGTGGTCGCAATCTGTCTACAGATGATGCAGAATCTAACTGTGCCATCAGATTGGAATGCAGATTGTAGAACTAGTTTGCTACTGCTGCCATCCACTTGTAGAAACTGGTTGAAGAAGGCAGTTCAATGTTACAGCTGCCATTGCCATTGCCTTGTAGAAACTGCAACAGAATGTTGATGCTGCCATCATTTTATAATTCTAGGAATTGGTTGCCATCAGGGGAGGCAGACTGTTAGAACTGTTGCCATCAGCTTAAAAGGCAGAATATAACTATTACCATCAAAGAAAGGCAAGTCGTTTCTGCTGCCATCTACTAGATCAGAAGAGGCAACAAAGAATGGCTGCCATCAGCTTGTAGATGTAGTAACTAAATTGAGTGTGTACAGTTACACCTGTAGAGGTGAAAGGTGCCATATCATCGCTCACTCCTGTGTACAGGTTCACACATAAACTCCAACCAAGTGGATAAGCGGGATGCCACAATGAATCTATTCGTGCAATGCCACAAGAAAAGATGTTGCATGCTCAACTGCCATCTCGCAGTCCTCTGCACTATTTCCATCATTTTTTATCAACCATGCCCACACCTCATTACAACAGATAGTGCTACTAGCCACTTAAAGTGAATGATACCATTATCGCCTGACAGGAAGTGAGTGACTACAAACCAATGAACTGGAGTACCACACTGAGCAAGGAGACAACTGGCACCCAAGAGCAATAAAAAAACACCAAACAACCTAAAAATGGTTAAATGGTTAAAACTGCAAGACATCCAACCTTTGGCAAAGTCCTTGGGCAAAGTCCAGGCATCTACAAGGAGCTGTAGTCGATGAGTCTCCATCAGACTCGGTCATACCATTCCAATTTGCTGAGAGAGTCCAATACTGTTCAGTCATAACCACAACGACAATCAAATAAACATCTCTCATGTATCCAGATACCCCATTACTGTATGCATCATATACTTGCGGGCGAAATCAACATTGATAATGTTGTGATGAAGCGGCTGAAGCGGCGGTCACAGCCCGACAGCGAGTCATTGATTAGAGTAAAATCCCCATGATTAGTCAGCGTAGCATTACAGGTCAAAGATGGCTACCTGCGCTAAGACAACATTGCGTTAGAAGGCAACTCCTCCGCGCTACAAACAACCAATTTACAAGGCATTGATTTATTTAAAAGACATTACGGATGTGTTCAAGAGTGTAGTGTAGTTTAAACTCGGAGAATATCGATAATCAGGCTGTGATATGGGTTGTTAACCGTTTGGTTGGGAGTGGAAGAAATAGATTCGGTTGGTATCTTATGAGGCGGTCTCCACAAATGGTATTGGATTTTTAACTTTTAGGGCATTTTCAATGTGATGGTAGAAATCAATCTTTGGATGGAATAATCTTTGTTTTTTGCATCGTTTTATTTTTGCAAATTTTGTTGGTCACAAAAAATGCGTAACTAAAACACTGAAAATGTTCAGTCTGCAGTAGGTCATCAGACGGATACAGATATTCAGATTCAGACACCAAAGTTTTAATTCTGCAAAAAATAATAGAACCCCAGTACAAAGATGCTTAACCACAGCGGCCGGCGGTACATTTAATAGTAAAATCTTTTCAGCTTTGGTTCACCCAAGGTGGTTGAACCTTGATGTGAAGAAAAATTGTTAAATGCAATGGGAAGTCAAGCCGACTTATGGTGAATTGAAGGCGCCAGACATGCACACAAAAACAAACCTCCATGCCAAGACCAATACAGGTAGACCATTAATACTTGGCTATCAACCAACTAAGTATTCAATATTTTCATCTCAAGAATGGCGAAGAATCAAAGTACATCTTATGGTTTATTTGTCAGAATGTTCATGGAAATAGGCTTGAAACAGAACCTATCATTGCGCATATACAGATAAGTTTGCGGTGAGTCTGCCAAGGTAAGCTATCCATGCGATACCAAAACGAATAGCATAGTTGGATGTTCGGTAAACTTCCCGATTGCTATTTCAATATCGGTTCTTACAGACCAGTATCAAATATTCAGCACTTACGCCAATCAATGTCTGCAGCTCCAGAAGTCCTAGGGCTGTGGTGTTCCAACCCGCTATTGGCTTATTTCCTGAGCGACTTCAGTACATTAACACTCACCTGTGGTTCGAGTACAATTCATATTATGCCGAGCTATCAAATTAATAACCTCAATAGAAAGCTTGGTTTATCAAATAGAATGGTTGGTGAATTGCGACAGTCGCACCGACATGAAAAGGAACATGTTCCAAGTAGGTCATTAAATGAAGAATATAATATTCTACTTCTAAAGGTATCCAATTGAAAAGAAAATTGCTGCCTCTGGGTCATTAATGAATGCCATTCAAGCATGTTGTGAAATATCACAGAACTGTTCAGACAAGAAAAGAGAATCATAAGCAAAGAAATGCGATACCCTGACCTAGCGTTGTAATTTGTTTGGCAAATAGCTTGTCATGCCCATTCTTATTTCAATATCGCTGATATTTAGTGCATAATGAATATTTTCATTTGTACATAAAGACTTATGATTGAAACGTATTGGTTGGGAAGGTGGCTTGCAACAACAAGGATTTGGACACAATGTCCACCCAGACAAACATTGGTAAAGAGGAAATAGCGTAAATGGGTAGGACACCCAGTAGATTTGATTAAGTTTGATGAGAAGATACATTTATATAGACAGACTTGTTTGACAAAATATTGGCTGGAGATAGACTGAGGTTGAGTTTGACAAGAAGATAAATAGATAGACTTGGGTTGAGTTTGACATGAAGACTGTATTATAGACAGATTTGGGTCGAGGAGAAGATGATCACCACCAGACAGACTTGAAGCTGACTTTGGTTGAATCTGACACGACATACATAATAAACCAAGCTGACTTTGATAAGGCTGTGGAAAATGCACTTCGTTTCAACAGAAATTCGCCCAATAGAGAAAACTTAAGTTGAAAAGTTTTCTAAACATATGATGACGCAGTTTATACCAATACCATACTTGCCTGAGGATGCATGAAGTGATTACTAGACAATGACTTCAAGAAGAGAAGGCCATCATGTTTGAATTTTCCTGTAACCGATATACATTCAATGTCAATAAAGAACACGAGACAATCAACATGTACCCAACCACAGTTCAGTACAGGCCAATCAAAGGCAATTACTTAACCCAAAAGTCTATCTAGAAAGTATCATTCAGGTTGTGACGACTGACGTCATAACCCACCAGAACAAATTCTGTTGAATGGAAATAATTATTAGTATCGAGAGTGATGACGATTACCACATAATTCTTAACATAAAAAGGTTTACAAAACTAGTGTGTTGATTTGTTTTTCCCATCTCAATGACATCAATGTCATGATATTGGTCCATTTCTGTCTGATAATTTAAGTGGCAGTGTTATTTTTGGCCCGCCTCCCCTTTTAGGTTACTTTATGCACTTCCAAACTTGAATAACACTTCTTGTGAATCAGGTCCTCCAAAAATGCAATCTCGGCATTCTATGCACAACATTCGTTTTTATTCCAACAAAATTGGTGTGCAATCAAACTGGTGTCAAATAGGAGACTAAATCCACCAATGACCCATCATGATAATGCGCACATTAAATATTGCACTTTCGATACATTATGGTGCCCCTCCATATATATTACAAACAATTTCTCTTGGATTGCATCCAGGTCATACTGAACATGTCCGTAAGGAACAACTCTGTTTGACTGCATAAATTTTGAGAGTGTCATGGCTTTCAATCAAATTAAGTGTGGTGAAATTCACATATGTGGCCCTTGGGAGATCAGTGGTGGTTAGAGAGCTTGGCTTGTAATCAGGAGGGCATGGATTCGAGTAAGAAGGATTTCGCTGCTTCAAATCAGTGTCTTTGAGCAAGATGCCAAATCCTACACGGCTCTGTAATCAAAATGGGACGTGAAACCGAAGTTTTTTGTGCTTGGTGTCGCTGCCAGGGCAAACAAAGACCACAGATTCCCTCAAACAACAATTGACATTTACACTCCTCATGACTCAAGGTTCAAGCCTTGCTAAAAAGGGGTTAACGGCAGGACATTTCTCTCTCCCGTTCACCTCCCATCCATTATGGACCCATTCTCGATTCCTCAGTTTATTAGTGCGCCGTCCCAATGATAATGTGTTTTAGTGATTATTAGGCCGACAGATGGTGACGGGCGGTCTCCCTATAGACCAAGACACTGGCATCTTTAAAGTTCAGCGTTATTGCTTCTGTTGAAGATAGCTTGGAGTTTGGAAACAAAGAGGAAGGCGTGGAGGATGGTGGGGTGTGGTGGCCTTGGCATCAAGGATGCATAAAGCTAGTTTGACAGCTTATCAGTGTGTGTCTTGGTTTATGTTGTCCGTTTGCTTTAGTGAAGGTAGCGCCTTACAAACAAATGATTTCTGTAGCTGCGACCTGCGATTTGTTTCAATATTGATACGTCCTTGCGATAAATGATTATTGTCACAGATGGTCAGGCACCATTGATTACCACTGTAAACAACAACAGGTCGAAGCAATAAAAACATCCATATGTGTCGGGGGGGAGGGGGGCTTTACGAGATTTGGTCGGCTTGGAGACGAAAATATTCACTGCCATCTCAACACCCTCGATAAGCTCTGGTCTACCCTAGGCCAATAACATTATCAGAAAAAAATCTCAAGTATAATTTAATGTTTTAAATATTTCAATGGGCATAATTGTTGCATAATTTGCATCTGTTAAGAATGACGTTGCATTTTGGGATGTGGGATTCTGGGTGAAGATTATCGTGTCTGAGAATGAACAGATGTTCCCAGATGTAAATATTTTAATGGTAAAAGAAGTGGTGCATCATGAATTACGAGCGATGGATTTTATATTCAGTGATGATTTTCTTTTATTCAAGTTATTCATCAAAGCAGCTATTTTCTAACTCGCATTTTTTAATGCAAATTTCCCTAAATCAAAATCTCCACTGACTGTTTGACAAGGAGAGAAATGGGCAGGCTTTTCACATGTTTTGTCCTGGAAGTGAGTGCATGGCTCCACACTTGAGAACTGACTGAGGCAATGCCTGCGCTGGTCCTCCTGTTGCCTACCTGCCCCAAAATTTCAGTCTTGGCGAAAGAGGAAAGTGGCATTCCTGCTTTAGTTTAAACCATATTACATTGCCTACAGGGCAAATAGCTTCCAATGTCCAGACCATCTTTTTCACAAACTGATGGCAGCATTTTGCTCTGGGCCCATGTTTTGACAGCACGTCACAAGGCACTAAATTCCCTCTTTTCATGTAAATTTTGGTGTGCCCTTAAATTTCTATGTGTCAAGCCCTGGAAGTAGTTACAGAACATTTGAATGAGTACCTGCGCTCTCAACAAGTTTGGCCGACTTGTTTCTTTCTCATCCTCACTTGTACTGTCATTTTTTCACTATATCATAACTTTTTATTGCATCATCCCATTTCTGGTCACCAGCAGTGAATTCTTAACTATGATCAAAGGATGAGATAGATAGCTGGTAATATAATCAGAAGTATCAGACAGAACTGTGCAGGCAGCTGATATCTTCAGGATATAAATATCACAATGTTGCTATCTTGATACAATGAGTGGGCTACTACCGCTATATTTAGACAAAAGGAAAATGGCTACGGGCGCTATATTTAGCCACCAGAGAAATGCCAAGCTATAAACCTGCTGCGTGACAATGGGAAATATTTGGTGGCATTCAAAAATATCCCAATACAATCAGTGTCTTCCTACGATGGGAGACGTTTGAACTTATGCCTTTAAAATTAGATCCAAGCTTCATTTCGTCTCCTCTTTGGAGTTGGGATTGATAATCTGGTTTGCAAAAATATCAACTTTTATTTCACATCAAAGAATTCACTTTCATTTCATTTTTCATATGGCCCAAGTCTCTTGACTAAGCTTGCCGATTGTAATTTCTGATAGTATCACCTTAAACATCATCATTATCATTGTCTCTTAAATCATTAGCTAGGGACATCACTCAGTCAAGAAAACATTTCACATTGTCTCACTAGAGCATATGATACTTAAGTTGCACTTTTGATTAGACGCTCGAGTGTTTGAGATCATAAATATCAAATCAGGAGACACGAATTGAAATGTTTACCTGACAACCGAAAGTGCTGTCACTGATGCCTGGATGCCTATTGTTGAGACATGTTGAACATTGATTTTGAAGTAATTATATGGCCGACGTGTATGCTTAGTATACATATTCTCTTTCCGCGCAGGAAACATATTGCCATGTTGATTAGAAGGGCCTACTTCTCGGCCTATTGCCAAGTATCAGATTGAACATATCATCTATATGCCTGTGATTGCTCAGACATATGGGTTTTAAAAAAATCAATTTTAACAACTGCCATAATGCTCGAAGAACCCCACTGAACAAGTACTTATCTCGCCAGGGCTGAGAATGCATTATCAAAGGTATGACCCCTTTTGGTAGTTGATCTGGGTGGTACCGGCAGATGATCATACACAGGCAAATATATCAACAGAGACAAAAAGTCAGCTTTGCTAATTAGTCAAAAAGAATAAAGCCGTAAGTCAGCCTTATCACAGTGACCTGCAATCAATCAAACCCAGTGATAACTAGTTAAACCTTCAGATCTGAGACCTTTTGGTTGTAGCAGTGATCATAATCTCCGGTAGCAGTGATTTGCTGTGCTTAATGACATAGTTTCTACAGTCTCAATGAAGTACTACTACCAGAGAAATCACCATAGAATGTGCACCTGAAATGCCCCAGCCATTTCCTTTGAAAGCAATCTGTATCTGGATTGGATTGTGTTCCAAACACAACCTATCGCAATTCATACAAAATCAATTGTAGATTGCACGGCTTGATAAACCATCCCCATGCGATAAACAATAATTTCATTATTGAGCGATCACATAAACCGCTATAAAATGCGCCAGTATGGCACAGATGTCATCAAGAGGCCAGGCCTATGACGGAGTATTATGCAGGTTACTCTGTTCTACTTGGGTTTTAATTGCTCAGCTAAACCGATCGATCAATGAATGCAACAAGAGCATGTCACATATGGGATACCATAGTGAATAGAAACATTATTCAATTTACATTATCAAAGTTATGATTTTTATCAATTGATAATTTTTTGCAACTGATATTCACACCAGAAGAATGTGGGAGGGGGCATTATGATTTGTCGAGAAACAGCATACCGGTACTGTAAACCCCTTTAGTTTCGCAAATGTAATATTTCGATGGTAGTGCGGGTACCATTGCAAACCTTAGGCTGGTTTAACCAGGTCATGAAGCAGAAGGGGCAAACGGGTCATCAGTCATTACTTTTCTAAACTCCCTGAATGCACAGGTGTTGATACTCACTAGGCCAACTCAAAGTGCACACCAACCTGTGTAAGATATTTGTTAGATATTTTGTATAAGTACCTGTAGTTATAAGCTGTCAGGTTCAGGTTACCTGAACCATTCTAGTCATTCTCACCAAGTCTACACCCTCAACATTCAACATGCCTCAATAGTCTTACAATAATAGATACTTGTGCACTGCAAATACACCTCGGTCATACGACTTCTTGAACTTGAGATCTGCATGGTTTCTGAACTCTCCAACCTGTCTCAGGATGCTGGGTATCAGGGTATTGTACCTGCCGGTAGTGGTAGAAAGTACCAATGGCTGTCAGTTCAAGTGTATTACTTCTCATGACTTTTCGAACTTGGGCCCAACAGGGTGCTGAGATTTGTAAACTGGTCACCTTTGGGTTTGAAAAACAGAGTCACTTAAAAAGAGATGACATTTAGTACGTTCATGAGATGCCCCCTTTAAGTGATAGGCCGACTCAAGTTCACTTGTAATCTTAATGTGACCTAAATTCATTTTTAATTGGCAGGTGATTGGCTTATTAAAGGTGACCCGATTATCAGCCGATACCTCTTGTCACAGACAAGTGTGGAATGGCAATCCTATCAGGAGACATGTTCATGTAATCATACATGTAATCAGTACTAAAAATAAAAACATCATAACAGCAGTGTGGTCATACACTTATGGTCATAATCATAGTGTATTTAAAGGCCTATAGTCTGTTGGTTCAAGAATTTGAAAATCAAACTCTGGATAGTGTAATTCTGAATATAATTTTCAACTATAATAGGACTATGCGAAATTTCAGAAAAAAAGTTAAATTTCCACACTTTTAATTATTGCAGATTGTAAGCTTACTTGTTTTTCCAATCAATAAATCGAAACATTCCAAGATGTCTTCCCGTCAAGTGGGTACTTCTCACAGGTTAAAATGAAAGCTCCTGGAGTCAAACCTGGACCAGGGCTAGAATAACGACCAATTAACAGGCCATCCTTAATTTCTTGAAACTGAATCTTGGTGCATTTGCATTGTTGGCACTCCTGCACATGTTGGCAATTAGAGAAGTTAGCAGGGGTGCTGTAGCTACCTACTACATGCTAAAGGTACCGTTACCAGGGGACACTATTGGACCTCTGATGCATTTTCAAAGATAGAATTATTTCTTGCTGTCAGAGTGGATGTTAGCACCAATGCAACCTTGATGGAGACGGTGACTCTCTTTGACAGTGCAGGTTTCCTCCGAGGTCTGTATAAGACTTTCTAAATTATTGAAATTTGTTGGGGTAGTTTGTCACAATCAATCACACCCATATTGACTGCTATATTAAACATACCAGAGACAATGATGCCAAAGAAAGAGCAGCAGACTGGTGCTGACACCTTGTGTTGAAGAGATTCATTACTTTCTGAAGAAGCTTTGGGTTTTTCGTACTTATTTAGCAGCGCAAGCCTTTTGATATCAGGCATTTTATCACTGAGAGTATTCATTTTTTATTACTACATGTATCAATAATTACTATTCATCATTTTAATATTTGTGATTTTCATTTAAAACTCTTACACAAATGTATGGACTGACATAGTAAGCGTCACCTAGTAAGATTTTATTGGAAAAGTTGGGCGATGTTTGGCATTTGGACCGGATGAAAACACTGCCTACAAAAAAGTTTCAGCCGTTATTATTCACCTTCTGAACATAAACACAATCAACAAACCAAATGCCAAGCAACCAAAGCAATCTAAAATCATTTAGGTTCGATATACATGTAAAGTGTGCCATGGGCAAACAAACAGTGCAGGATATTTCATTGTTATGTTTCAAATGGGTCATATACCACTCATATACGCCAGTTATTTACAGGTCGAACATGTTCGTGCAGTGTCTTATCAATAAAATGATTGTCTGGTCACAACTTTTTTTTATTGACATCACAGTGTCTGGAATAATTAGTTAGGACTGGTATACTTGTGCACAGGCATTATTGAAATGCTACTTGAGAATTACTTCAGATATCGACAATTGATTAAGTTTGATTTGGTCAGTCGTTTTTTCTTCTAATGACTAGTTTTGCAAAATGCCTAGTCCCTACTGTAAACAGGCCTGCATATGGGGATCATACATTATCCTAATATTCACCACTGTTTCTTTCGACAGTTTGGCAACTGATTTACAGATTCACAGAAGACCTAGGCTATACGGTAGGCCTACTGATGTCTTGGCTCAGTCAATACATGGTTGTGGCTGTGCATTAGTTTAAAGGCCTTGAGCAAATCGCTCTTTAAAGCAGCTTAAGTCTTAAGGCACCACACACAAGTTAGTCCTGGAGCACTGGCATGCACACCTTTATGGCTCACTTGAGGTGCCACTAATCACATTGTTATTACAATATTTTGCATTAAGGTATACTGGTAAAGGCTTCAGAAACACAGCAAAATCATGTGTTAATTTATTGATTTATATGATTATATGAAAAGGTGTCAGGCTGATAGGACCAGGGATCACCAATATAACACAAACAATATATGTAATAAAACAATAATAAGCAAATAACTGCAGTGATGCAACTTATAAATAAAAAATCTGTTACTTTCCAGGTTAACTTCACCCTTTCACCATAAAACAATAAGGGGGCAAACACTGGGGCGATGCACAGAAAGGGGTTGTTTGATGGGTTGAATACAGTGAGGGTGGGAGGTAAACACACCTGTGTGGGGACAATTGATTAACACCTCATTGGTTGACATAGGGGTATGAGGGCAAAACAATTAGTGCAATGCTGACTCAGGGGGAGGGGGAGGGGGCTGGAGCACAGTCTAATGTTATGCATTGCCATATATATAAATTTTTGTGTATTATATTTTTTACATACTAAAATAACCACAATTTTAGCAAAGGCACACAATGTCTGAATCATTTAAAACGTGCACTGGACTTGTTTATTGTAAAATGGGTACTGCAAAGGGTATTCGGCCAACTAATCTGAAATATTTTGCAATTTCAAGGGCATTTCTAATAAGAAGATGACAAAATTGACATCGAGTCATTGGATGGTCGAATCAAGGAAGTTGTAACACCTTCCTTGTGTCAATTAACTGCAACAAGAACATTCAAGATATGGTAAAGATATGGACACAACAAAAAATTGGAATTGACAATAAAGTGATGAATAAATCCATTTTACCCTGCAACTAAGAGATGCAAAAAATTACACTGTATAAATGTTAGTAATGACAGTTTAACTGAATAAACTTACGCCATTTTTAAGGTAACACAAATCATAAATCAAATATCCAGCAATGAAGCGTTTTGAAAATCTTAGACTGTCCTCTCCTAGGAAAAAAACACTTATTCCTTCCCCTGCCTTTCGCCACTACATTTGCTAGTTAGCAACTGAGACCTAAATACATCTGTTGCCTGGAATACTCTAGGCCTACCTCTGTGATCCATGGGACGTGTGAATGGGTACCATGGGGTAAAAGCAAAAGATCAACCCTCACCACACTAAGGGGCCAAGTAACTGTAGCAACCTCCAGGCCCCTTTCTAACCTGTGCACAATGAAATGGAAGAAAGCATGTAAATTCCAATGAAACAGTATAAGGCATACACTACATCTTCAGAGCTTGGTTGCATCCTTGGTTGGGCATGCACAATGACCTGTACAGCTATACCAACACTAAAACCCAATACAATGCCGACTCAAGTGCATCTGTGTTTGGATGGGAGTAAAACCGTGGAGTGCATTGGCAGGTATTGAGCAGCTGATGCCAGCTAGGCTGGACCTGCACTCTCCTTCTAAATCATGATTAATAGGACAACCCACAAGCCCGAGTCAGACTAAATGACTCGTCCCTGAGACTGTGAGAGGAGAATGTGGGAGTTGCACCAAGGAGCACCCACAGTGTGTATCTCAATACACGATGATGCCACTACAGTCATTGTTCTCAAAAATAGCTTCACAAATGCCAGCGCTAACTTCAGGTACTAAATATCTCAACACCGGAATATCTCGGAGTTATCACAGACCTTTCACTATAAACGCTAATCAATACTTCTGCATGGTCAATAGATTCTCAATAAAACACACACACACAGTAACTGACACTATTGTACACTACTCATTACACTACACAATATACACCTCAATGGCTTTATGCATTGTATGCCACACAAATCACATGTTGGCCTTACAACAAAAACCGAACGTAAATAAAGACCAACGTGAAATATACTCACAATGTACGACATCATGCGACGGTAAATTATTTCCGATTCTCAAGTGTAATTTGTGAAATTTATATCCCTGAGCTCTGTACACTATCTACAGTGGATTATCCAAGCAACACCAAGCAACATATGAAACCCAATCAATTTAGCAGGTCACTGGTTGGGAGTGCTGATTCATGAATATTTATCACCTGCGACCTTTGACCTTAGGGAGCTTATTCAGAATGAGGCTGGAAAGAAGACTTCTGCCATTATCTGTGCAATCGTATGGCAAGTGATTGAGTGTTCATGTATACATGTACACAACATGAATAAACATGTGAAGCTCCATAATTCAGGACTGAATGGGCGCTCGAGAGCGGAGGAGAGGTTTTTGAATACAGAAAATAGTATCCATATTGTGGGTGGAGAATGGAAGATCAGTCAGTCTGTCGTGTGTTGGTGTTTACCCTTTAGCGGCTTCTGAATAACGATCAACCAGAAATGGTGACGATTGATCTTATTGAAGATGAAATCATGAATGTGTCAATCTCTTTTCATGATGTCACAATAATGTGTTAACTGAATTGCCGACGGTTTGAAAACAGTACGGTTCAGAGTGTGAACTCGTACTTGCTGGTTTTTACACGTTCGTCAAGTGGGGTGATATTTTTAATCCTGCTCGTCCCTTTTCTGTAAAATTGATTTCTTCATAATAAGATCTGCTTTAATAAGAGCTAAATAAGACCATTTTACTTTGTCACTGATGATTGGTGACATTGTTTTCATTGTATTTGTGAAAATTCAACATAGTACGGAGGTATGTGAAACGCTGATCAGGTTTTTCTGGGAACTTTCAATTAAACACAGCAATCAATTAGGCCTAATAGTTTGTTTTCTTTATTGAATTATTCAAAACATGGAAAAATTTGTTTTGAAAATACTTCAGATGTGTTTTGAATTAATTACAACAGGATGCTCCTAAAATAATTTTGTTAAGGAGATCTTTGCACAGGTCTAATACTGTCTGTTGAAATCAATGATCTAACAATAGAACCTGATTTTTAATTTGCTATACTGACAACTTCAGGGTGTGTTCACAAGTTGAGGACAATATCACTTAAGAGCAGATTGCGAGTATCAGCATTTTCACCTTTTAATCGATTAATGATGCAGTAATAGCGTAGGAATGATAATAAAAATGAAAATATCAAATTTCTTTTTATCGCAAAATAGACCAATTACCAATACTGATATAAAGATATTTTCGTCACTTGTTTAAGGTTTTGTAATCCAAACTGGGAATGATTTTAATGATTTTTCTATTTTGGCCAGTTGTCATGAATGATTTTAATGATTTTTGTCTATTCTTATCTTTTACACGAATTAAGTTCTGAGGCCAAAAATAGTACTTGATGTCATTCTTTATACTGAATATTCCTGCCGACTAGTCATTTTATCTTTTGATTGATTTTCTGTTATTTTCAGATTTGATAAATGCATGAGGAAGAAATTATTGAGGAAACACAGTCAGTCACCATTGCAGCTCAGCTAAACCGTTACAGCTTTAGATAAACCATTACAACTAAAGATGGCTGTAGAAGTCTACTCTACATTAGAGATGAGTCTCAATCCTATCCTAACGCCACATCCCACAAGAAAGTTATCACAACCAATCTCAGTATCCGGACATTCCTAAAACTTCTGGACAAAGAAAACATAGGAAGGGCAAGCCAACTGAGAGATCTACACCAACAATGGGCGCAGATTCCAGATGCCATTTCAGTAGTCATTTCTGCTTCAGTGCTTAACAATGTCAAGGCTGAGAGTCCAACTCTGAGGAGCTCCGTGACTGCCGCCAGGGGCACTCATGATGACAGCTTTACATGTACGAGACAGTAGCTTGTTTGACAAAAAATTCCCCCAGACTCCCAGCATTAAAAATATTCTTTTCTAACTTTCCTTCTTTGTTCCTTTTTTCATGTAATCTCGAGACACTTCTAACAAATGATATCAACAATGGCAACACAAAAGTGGCCTTGTATGTTGACAACAATGCCGGTGGTCAAAACCTTGTTGTTTTCAAACAAGAAAAAAACCTGGGTATCGAAATTCCTCAATAGAGAGTATATTATGTCTTTTTTTAAAGAAAAAGCTGAAGCTTTTTAGGGGGTAAACATGTTTGACAAAGGAATAGGAGAACTGTCCTTGCTTGATGACTGGTTTTACATAAAGTACCTCGGGGTTAGGTAAGACCCAGCTGTCATTTTTTTCTTTACAGTTTTTTTATTTCTTGTTGTTTTTTGTCCATTGTGACTTTTTTATAGAATTTTCAAACAGAACAATAGAGATGTGATTTTGAAATATTGTTAGTAATATTCTTTATCAGTACCTCTTATCTTCGCAACATCTTCACTGAGAAAGTGACATCTGAAATGACCTGAGTTTGCAAATCTCGACCTCAGATCTTGGTATAACACTTTAGCTGAAAATAGGGTTTGAACCAAGAGCCACTTGTGCATGACGAGTGACATTATTTATGACCCGGACTGTTTATGAACACTTCCATTGCAGCAAGTCACCCCAAAAAGAAAAATATCACAGCGATTCTTGCATAAGGTCTTGATATGTGGAACCTTGGAAAATTTAAACACTTTATTTCTCGCTAACTTTGCCCAGATTCATTTGACATTGAATAAGGAAACTGTACAATGTCAACCACTGGATACTCTTCAACGTTCATAAGATGTACAATCCAGTGGACAAACTCATCAGAATCCCTGCCAAAATTTCGTTTTACCATCATTTTCGTTTTGAGTCAGTTCAACTGAGTGTGAATTGTTGAGCTGTTTATGGCAATCATTATGTTTGGAGATCAAAACCAGATCAAAGGATCCACCAGGTTGTTTACCACCATTGAATAATCAAAATAACAAAGTCAATCAGGTCATTCAAACCTTTACTTACAACCAGGACAAACTACCAATTTTTTAGAATTCTGTTCAAAGGAACTGTGCTCTATATATCATTATCATTGTCACATCTGACACAGCCTTTATTTGAGTGCCATCAGTGGCCAGGTTGATATAAGTGTATTGATGGGCTTTTATCGTTAATAAGTAAACAAGAAAGACATAATAGCCGCACTTACACCACCTGAAAATGGACCACCAATCTTGGTTCGGGAACCAATGCCGCACCATCGAAAATCCACCAAGCGCTTACACCAGCGCTGCAGCTAGTTATAAAATCCGGCTACAGATGGCGCGCAAACAATAAATTGCATGCGCAGAAAGCGCCATTTCGAAAGCGCCGCCTGGAGCCGAACCATCTAACTAGCTAATTGCCGATCCATTTGCGCGTACACCACGACAAAGCCAAGCTTTTAACAAGCTGGGCGAATTTGGACCATCAAGCTTGGTGGGACAAATTCGCTCGACAATTTGTATCGGCAATGGATTGCCGAACCAATTTGTCGCGGCAATTGTGGTGGTGTAAGTGCAATTAGTCCACCAATATTTCGTGGTGTAAGCGCAGCTAATAACACAATACATGTAGGTGAATATCGAATACTCTAAAAGGATAAAAAATGTCATGTAAGGAAATATAGAGCAATATCGAAGGAAACCAAAACACAACCTGGGTGACAGGAGACTGGTAAAACAGACACAAGACACAATAACTGCTTGGGTCATAGTACCTACACCAAATATTGTTCAGGAAACTGGCCTGTTTATAAATTGTTGTTATTGTGCGTCTTTTGTTGGTTCTTTGGCGTCAGGAAGTTATCAAGAATTAATCAAAATGTAATAAAGAGCACTGAGAAGTCGGGACCTTTCCAAAGAAGAATGACTTGACTTCCTGGGAATGGCAAAGTGTTGAAGCGTGTCTTTGTTGAATGGAAACACACCACTCAAACATGCCGTTACCAACTCAGAGAATTATTCGATTAAAATGAAACAAGAATGAGAAATCTGAGAAAATTGGTCAGGATATGGTACTACAGTGATTTTCACAGCACAAAACTGTTCTTTTCACTCCTTAAATCCTTCGAAAAACTTCAGTTCTCTTTTCCCTGAGATAGTTTGTACATTTATGCTTTAAACACTGTCATAATTGAGATGAGATTAGGCAACCGTATGAGGTCCAAACTAATGACACTGCGAAAATACCTTAAGAGACAGTATATTCGAATGAAATGAAATGATAGATGTGATTACCTGGCTGGCCTGTCCGTAATCAAAATATAGTGTAATCTTTGTACCCTATTGTACTTTTCGCATTGCACCAACATGTATATATGCAGGCTGCACGAAATTCCACCTGTTTTTACAATTGTACTCCTACGGGTACGAATAAATAAATAAATAAATGCCCTGTGGCTACATCAGAGGTTGCTCAGTTTTGGAGCGGAGCAATTTGGCAAATATTGGGTGGTTTTTTAAGGATTTTGGCACTAACACACACCTGATTCTGGGGCCCCGTTAATTTTCAATATGTACCAAACCAAAATGCTAATACATCCACATGACTAGTGATGGTGGAAGTCTTGTTCCTTTGCCTGCTGACTTGTAACCTGACAGTTTATCTGAACTCTTGACCCAAACAACCATCTGCTCATTAATTGACAAAATTCTCCATTTAAATGTTTGTGTCAAGCTCTGCTTGGAGTCCACTGTTGATTTAACAATGATGTTTAGTACTTGTATCAAATGGGACCAGGTATCAGCCGATTTTATGCAGTTTAACCCATTATAGCTGATAGTTTCATGCGATTTAATTTGATTCAACTACACTTACTGTCTAATTTACATTCATTAATGAGTTTAATTAAACACAGTCCTTCCAGTATTGAATTTTATAGACCTATTTTCGGAGTTATACAGTATTACAATCTAAAATCTGTGTGGGCGTGTTGCTTATCATAGTGTTCTACAAACAACTTATTTTGAAGCATTTCATTATGATCAGTTTCAATCCAGCTGTTTTCTAGACCTAATTTACATAATACCAGGGGTAGGATCGTCAGTTATGTATTTAAAGCACATATTAATTCTCAAATATTTTTAGATAAACAGGTACTTGTCATCAAAAGAACTTAGGCACTGGACACTTGGATTTAATATCAGTTCCAAGCGATATGACTTTGACAACGAAAAAAACCCGAAAGAACTTAGGCATTGGACACCTGGACACTTGGACACTTGGATTTAATATCAGTTTTTTAATATCAGCATTTATGCGTGACACTACGGTTATGTGCCAATTGGTTTTATTGGCCAAGTGAATCCAACTTTGGCGAGACATTGAGTCCATGCAAGCTACTCATGTTTCTCACTTGGTGGGGTCTTTAACCAGCACTGGCATAGACACCATATACAAGGAACCACCGTCTTGAGTCTCATTCGAAGGACTGTGAAGAGCCAGGAATTTTTGTTCCTTGAAAAGCCATGCCGGTTCATCCAGAAATACAATCCTGGGTTCTCCCGGGATCGAACCCGGGCCCTATTGCATGGTAAGCCATGCAGTGCTACCACCAGGCTATGAAGCTCCCTCGTTTCACTTTATGATTGATTACCCAGGTGATAAATACTTCAATGATATATCCAGGACTGATAGGTCATTGATTATTGCAACCAATCCACTACAGTCATGAACGAGTCTCAAGTGTTAGTGTTAACCCATTTTATTTTTGTGATTCGGGCAAACATAATTAAACGCAAACTTAAAAGCATAAAACCTTCGACTCTAATGCATTAGCAAGTCTAACACAATACGCAAGGATGAATTACCACCGATAGGGACGTGGATTAAGTAAGTATGAACGCTAAGCCTATCTAATATGCTGAAATCTCCAACTGAGCTGAACTGAACTACTTGTAGGCCCTATTGGGTAAAAAACAATGATCAATTATTCATACTAAACAGATGCAACAAGGCCTACGCATCAGGCACCATGCCAGGATCGAGATCTGCCTAGTCAGCACAAAAACAAACAGCTGTATGACAATGGGGACTTATCTAACCACCAAGCAATATGATTTTCATGACCTGGAATACAACTACATTCCAACAGGTGTCATTAATGTGAAACCTAACAAAGGGCCAACTTCAGCTGGCTTGAATCATACAGTCCCTTCTGCCATGATATGCTATGGATATATCAGTAAGGGCCCGGGCCCATTCATTCAGGACGTATGCACGATTATTGCAACACCTGCACGCATACAGCAATAACACCTCCTGCTTATGCAAAATATGTCAGTCAGTGGTGTAAGGAGACAATTACACTGTAATGAAACGGCCAAGGGCCATTGTGCACACCGTATAGATATTTGGTGCTTTGGAATTCATCCAGGTTAAGAAACATTGTACATGTATAGTATATAGGTCAAACCAAAGTCGGTATGACATGTGATGCATCATTGCTTGGAGTAAGTACCATAAGAATATCATCAGAAAAAGTCACTAATAAACGAGATATTGCACTTTTTACCCTTTTGGTTTTGGCCTCCTGGTGGCCAAGTTGAGTACCAGATCAGACCGAAATTCGCTGTTCGAGGCAACATGACGTAGGGAGTCATATGTACCAAATTTCAAGTTCATAGCTTTAGTGGTTAAGAAACGTGCCATAGTTACAATCAAACGACCAATTTACGCCATTTGACCTCTGTGACCTTGAAAAGCAGGTCAAATCAAAAACTCATATGATATGTGATGTATCCTTGCTAGGAGAACCTACCATAAAAATGTTATTGAAAACGAATCACTAATAAGCGAGATATCACACTTTCTAGGTTTTAATTTTTGGCCCCCTGGTGGCCAAGTCGAGAATCAGACTGGACTGAATCAGGGTCAGAGGTCAGCTGACCTAGGGGGTCCTTAATTGTACAAAGTCTCAAGTTCATAGCCTTAGGGGTTAACAAACATTCCACAGTGTTATGCTCAAATGCCCAATTTACGCCATTTGACCTCTGTGACCTTGGCAGGTACGTCAAATCAAAAACCCGTATCATATGTGATGTATCCTTGCTCGGAGTATCTACCATAAAATTTTTACCAAAAGCTAATAAGTAATAAGCGAGATATGGCACTATTCAAATATTTGGTTTTGGCCCCCTGGTGGCCAAGTTAAGAATCAGACCGGACCGAAAATCAGTGTCACTGGTCATCTGACCTACGGGGTCATGTGTACCAAGTTTAAAGTTCATAGCTTTAGTGGTTAAGAAACGTGCCATATTTACACACAAACGGCCAATTCACACCATTTGACCTCTGTGACCTTGAAAGGTACGCCACATCGACCTGATTTTTTGTCAACATATAGAGCTACGTTACAGGTATCTACATACCAAATTTAAAGACTATAGGACGAATAAAGACAAAACGTGCCACTATCGGTGAAATTTTAGAGTTTGACCTCTGTGACCTTGACAAGTAGGTCAAATCAAAAACCCGTACGATATGTGATAAATCCTTGCTAGGGTACCCACCATAAAAATGTTAGCAAAAACAAATCAGTAATAAACGATTTATCACACTTTTTAAGTTTTTGGTTTTAGCCCCCTGGTGGCCAGGTGAAGAATTAGACCGAACCGAAATTCGCTGCCAGAGGTCATGTGACCTAGGTCATAATGTGTACAAAGTTTCAAGTTCATAGCACAAGCGGTTAAGAAACGTGCCACACAGGATACGGACGACGGACGACGACGACGACACAGGGCTATGGTATAGACTCCCCTGACGGTGAGCCAAAAATGTCATGCTTCACAATACAATACAATGAAACCAGTTTTTGAACAAGAATCCATTAATCCTGTTTAAATCACTAACCTAAGGGGTACACCTCGCCTTTTCATACAGTATATGGTGATATGTTTGCACTAGTCTACGCAACAGAGTATAGGTTGACATTAGATTATTCTTAACGATGAAAACCAATGATTTTCTTCCCAAATGATACTGCTGGGACCACAGTGACCCTGACTCCGCTTTTGCAAAGCACTGCAAATCTAATACATTAAATCAATTCTAATGAAAACGACTGTGTTTCATTAACTGCACAACATTACAGCATCTGTTGTTTCATGCGGTTTCTTCATAACAAGTCTCCACTCCTTGCCATCATAACCAGCTGTCAACGTTGCTTTACAGGTATGCCCAGGGTCATGAACACCCACTCTGAATTATCAAACATTTTCAAGCATTGTCTACCGATGGGTAATCCTGGTGATAATCCAGGATTAAAACATTTTCAAGCATTGTCTACCGATGGGTAATCCTGGTGATAATCCAGGATTAAAACATTTTTTTCAGTGAAAGAGATTTTTTCTTCACTTGATGTGCAATCAGATGGATTTTTGAGGATGTCATCATGATGTCAAGCCCATTAAACAGAAACTGCCCTCTCAGGAAATTAAAAAGCAGACACACACGTTTTATTGCAGCAACATGCAATAATTATCACTGAGATGAGGAATAAAAAGGCTGCAAGTCTGCAGGCAAAATTGGTAATCGATGGGTTTGATGTTGATGACACGAGTTGAAGTGATGACCCAGTCCTATTCTAACTCTTCTTAAGATTTGATTAAAACGCAGGCCAGATGTATTCTTAATAGTTTCAAGGCTAAGCAAGACATTCCCCTCCCATCATAAATCTTCAGGGACTCACTAATTTTAGAAAACTTGACAGCACTCTTAAACTTATTTTCAATTTCTGTTGGCCAAAAATGGCAATAGTAATATGAAGATTTAAGCATAGACAGTCCACATTCCATTTCGGCAAACTGGAGATAAACAAAGATACTGAAGTTGGAAATTAAGTGTCTTGTGTATTAAAAGTAAAATCAGCTAAATGGTTTGCAGAAATTACAGTCCTGTTCATAAATAAGCTCCCTTACTGAATGCCACATTCATGCATTACCATGTTCTTGAGAACTGTTGCTGTTGCACAAAGTCAAGTAGATTGTACATTTATCACGACACTGTGCACCGGATTCAGAAAATATGATTGGAGAGCACATGTACATTTGCAGTACAATCATTGACATGCAGACTTGTATTAAAAGTCATGTCAAACATGGTGCCTAATACTACATAGAACAGAAGTGTTAAAACAGCTCCACTATACATAATCCTACATCAGTATACAGTTGCTACTTCAAATTTCATGCAAAACTGACTCAAATTTTTGCCACGACTTATCAGAGAATGATGGATGGTGTTGTTTTAATGACTAAATTCTGTCAGATTCTTGAAAGAAAATGAAATATTTGATCAGAAATTATAATTAGATCTCATTTGAGAATAGACTATTTCTCCTTTGATATCTGATGGGCGTAAAAGGACACTTGTTTTGTTCAGAAAATATCAAAGTTTAGAACAAACATTGTTGGATAGAATTATGTTTGATTGAAAGTCATCAATGTTGCTTCATCTTTAGTCGAAGAAGATTGAAAAAATTATTTTGGTTCCTAATCCATCAAATCAGGGTCAGCCGGATAACAATCATACACAGGCATGATTTCCTTTTAAAAGGCACTTTTGTTAGAGGTTTTAGCCCCTCCTTCTCCAAACAATGCAAAGTCAATGCAAGCCATAAGACGCCGATGTTGAGGTAAAGTTTTGAAAAAGCTTTGAAAATGAGGCTGGCTTAGGCTACAATATACTCTTGCCTCCAGTTTACAAGAAGTATAATCCTAAAATTGATAAAGAAATGGATCACCTCTGATTAGTCTACTGTTTCCCGATTTGAAGCTAATGATGATCTGATCTGGAAAATCCCTAAACCTGCTACTTTTACCACTGTGTGTGTAACTAGATCGCTAAATCGCCCTCTTGTGACACCCTAACTTCTCCAAAATTGAGATATTGTCATCTTTTCTAATGAGGATTAGCAAATTATGGGGTGGAAAGTGATTGAGTAGGGTTTCACGGCCAGTAAAATGTGATGGGGATTTTAATAATTCATGGGTGAAAAAGTGACCCAGGTAATAGAGTAATGAGAAATGTCATTCTTGATGTACTGGGACATAGGAAAAGTAATTACGGTAAAGTACACCAGTAAAAAATATCTTGTTGTTATGGAAACTCATATCATACTTAGTTTTGTCATGACAGGAATGCACGCACCATGAATACGTCATGCAACTTACAGAAATGTGTATAAATATGGATGCTGGTAGGTTGATGAATTTCCAGCAGCAAAAAACTGAAAGAAATGTATCAATTTGGAGAAAAAAACATCGGGATTGCACAAAGCACTAAAGAAATGTTGCTAAGGAAGTAATGCATTTATTCTTTTCTCTATAGAAGTAAAAAATATGAGCAGTTCTTTATACCACATTGCATATTTTCCTCACTTCCTGAATTTCTTCATTGTGGGTAAGGACAACAAAATATGCCAAGCTTCTTGCTCAAATATCAGCATAAAGAGATTTGTACAGAAATGTCAGCAAAACCAAAAATATCAACAAAAGCACTGGCAATATAAAAAATTTAGTCTCAAAATATTTCCAAAGGTCATTTGTCAAACAAAGACACCATTAAAATGTTATAAAGTTCACCAAACAGCCCCTTTTACCACTCAGATATAAAATTGAACGACATGTATAGACCCATTAGTCATGAAAATTGATGAAGATGCTTCCATCTCATTTGTACTGTACACATTTCAGCATGGCCTGAATGATTTGTGCGAGACTGATACTTCTCTATCCGTGCTCTCCGCAGCGTGAAAAAGCTGATTATAGAGTTGTTGATTGGACTGTCGTCTAACCTGGTGCTTCGTCCAGGCACCCAATGTCGCAACCATGATTACGCTCATTTTTCATAAGTGATGATGTTGGTTGTGTTGGATGGTTTTTGAAGCTGGTGATGTCAAGATATAAAATGGCTTCATTGAGTGTGAGGTCACAGCTAGTTTGGGGGGGATGTGCAAGCCTACCTAGACTGTTTTACTGTCGTTGTGAGCATGACGTAATGATGTCATCTAAGTCACAAAGTGCACTCAACAAGAATGGCAATTTCAGGTACAGGCTAGCGAAGACACAAAGATAATGATTTGTCATCCTTTTACACAAGAAGGTACTCATTTTCATTGGTGGATCCCTTTAAATGCACACCAACTCAAACCATGGAGAAAACAAACCAACTCAGTCCATTAATCTAGAGATCCCATCCAAATGGTCATTACCCGCAAAATATTACCACCAAGTGCACACCGCGAGAATACCAATTACCAACTATGGACTGGAGCAAGACACCAGGCGGTGTGACAAATAACATCCTTAATATGACGGAATTGGATAAACTTGTTAATTGAATAAATTCCTTGGTTTGCTCCTTTGAAATGGCATCAGTTGGTGATTTGATGGAACAAACCGCTGATTACGACACGTAGACCAATATTTGACAGCGGGAGGGGTCTTGTATGGCTTCATTAACTAGCTTGCATTGACTGCCTTATCATTCGATAATGCCTGAATTCTAACCCGACTCACTCATCATTGAATATCGTATTCGTTTTCATGAATGGTGGGTTATATCGTTAAGAGTTACACAACAAATGATACACAATTAACAAAATGTCAGAAAGCTAATTATGTAGTGATTATGCACAATATTTCACGAATATAATTTCCAACTGATTGGAAAATTGACTGGTGCTCTAATTTGATAGTTGACAGGTGTGGCCAGATTCATGAATTATTGTGAATAAAGTGGAACAAACTACAGTTAAAGAACAGCCAAAACAATCAAGAGTATCACATTTGATGGTATTTTAAATGTCAACCACAGAACAGACATCTAGGACCAATTAGGGTACCCATCATCCATAGATCATCTGAAAATAGTAAAACCAAAAACGGTAAGGTTTTTATGGTTGACAGACTGACCGAAGATCCTAATGACAACCAAATACAGTGTTGTTTTTGTAACTAATGGTGATTTTTGAACTGTCACATTGGGGATGCAGATCACAAAGCAAGTCACTAAGTGCAAAAAAAACAGTTGGTCAATATCACATGAAGTAAAGTTATCTGTTTTCCCAAATGAAGCGGACTTATGATAAAGTGTAACTCGATGCCATATTCACGTATAAATTGATTGTCTCAAAACAAGTCGCATGTCAGTGTTTTTAAATAACAATTTGAATATAACATACAGTACTTCTACAATAGTTTCCGACTTCCGAGTGTACCATACTGTGCGCAAAAATCCATAAAAAATCTACAAAAGCACCGAAACATAATATAATAAACTCGGCCACAACATTAGTTAAGAGTCATCACAGTTTATCAATAAAACCATCAGGAAGCACTGAGCTATTCAGACCACTATTGAGCCTTTGTGCCATACAAACCAATGCACAAATGATCTCTAATTGAAATGCTCTTCTCTCCGATTCAAATGAGTAACGTGCAGCATTGTCTCAGTCAAGCCCAATCTGTTCATAGCTAACCAGATTTGAATAGCCGATGACTACTCGGATTGTCCCCGCTTTGTTTGCCGCAGTAAATTAGCGCTCTTAGATCATTCGTTGCCACTCCCAGCAGTAATCTTGGTGATAAATTAGTCGTCTGGGGAACTGGCCCATTCCTGGATTGCACAACATAGCAAAGTTTGTCCTCTTAATCAGATGTTATGTATAAGATTTCATTTCCTGAAGTATTTGCTATTTCTTCAAAGTACAACATTTGTAATTTGAGAACCCCATATTTTCATGGTTTTGGGCAATATTGTTTAAAATGCAGAAATTATGTGTTAAAATCATCAATCATTTAAAATTGATATGCAAAAAGAAACTCAATGGAAATCAAAAGCAAATTGGTAATGTTTTTACACGAACACTTTAGAGCAATGCTGGGCAAACCTGGCTACACCATAAGAACAATGCTCATGAACAGACACCACAAAAATCGAATCAATAACCCTTCTATCATGACTATGGCGACAGGTCTTTGTTCTCACCAATCTTTCACGCCAATGTTTCCCATTGTTGAGGCAGTCTTCAAAGACGAGAGATCGCCTTTGTCTCTCATTGGCCACCGGAGGGGAGGATTCGCTGCCTCCCGTGGGGATACCCACCACCAGATTTAGCTTTGTCACTGGCAATTTAAGGGGTGCTTTAATGGTCATAGTTCCATCAGATTTTATGATAGCTTTTGTGATATTTAACCCAAATTTCAAGTCAACCTGATAAAAACGTATCATGTAAATCTGTTCATTTATACACTGAGCTCCAGGTCAAGTGCCAGATGGAATAGATTTAACTAAAGTTTCAATCGAACTTGGCAAGCATCACCTCTGCATTTCATACAAATTCTTGTACATTTTATACAGCTGATTCAAGCTAAATTTGATGACAATGTGAAGCGGCTTGTCATGTCCTTTTCATTTAGAATCAATTGCATCACGAGATGACTAGAATAACATGTTAAGTTTGTACAGGAATGTATTGGTAATTCCATTAATCTTAAGCTGACACGCACAATTGGATGAGCTGTTCTTGGTCTTCAACATCGTGAAATATTTTGTTAGCCAACCTTGGTAACTCAATATCATGCTTCCTCATGCGCTTGTTGACTAATTGCCGATATCATCATCGATTATTAAAATATAAAGGATTTAAACAAACATCGATTAATATTTCAGTATTTAATTGGTTGTGCCTATTGTTGGGTTGCATTACAAAGGCATCGAAAAGGCTGATTAAAACCTTTTGAAATTAATTGAATTTAATCAACGATCAAACAAATGACAACCTGATTTGATGAGATTTTGAATAGCCTAGACTATTGTGTGGTGAGAGTTGGAAACAACATTCTGAGGCCATTAATGGAATTTTGATGACTTTTACTGATTTTAGAATTAAATGATGGTAAGAATGTAAACAAATTCAATGTTCTGTTTGGTGATAAAACACACTTTCAGTGTTTCCACATGGTTGCGATGAAGGATATCTCATAAAAGTACAATCAGCCTTAAAAGTGCCAATTGAATATTTTTAAATTCACAGCTATGTTCACGGTGCTATATTAGTGTGACATAATTGATAAAAAAATCTGTCTCTATTTCCAGTTATTGTTGGATGAAATCAAATTTAGCAGTAAGCTATAAAAGAATTATACAAAGCTCAAAATGAATAAAAAAAATTTGATGACAGATATGTGGGGGTGGACACGTTACTGCCTGGTGTTTCATTTTCAACCAGTTTTAATTTGCTCAGGGCACTAATCTACTCACGGGAAAAAAAACAATTCCAGCTTTCGTACAACAAAGAGGAGAAGAAATAAGAGCTGGGTTGTTTCAGCTAATAAATTACAAATTCACAGCCAATATCATTAGTTTTTATTTTGAAACAACATAAAACAATCTGGCCTACATGTACATTACAAAATGTAATTGAATTATTATACACTAATTAGCTCCACATTCTAAATGGCAATCACAAATAATGATGCAATAACCTTTGACCTTTTAACGAAGTCCCCAACCAGTCACCTCAGGCAGATCATGTTAACATGAGCTTGATGACAGTTTTAAAATTCCGCATTAGATCGCAAAATGACTCGTTCAATTATGATGGCACTCTACGCAGCGTTTTCAAACCGGATCAAGTTTTCATCGCCCAATCATAAGGGATGCTCATAATACACCAAAATCGTCAGAAGATTGTCTCAATTATGAAAATCCCTTCATCCTGTGTATCTTGGTTGGAGACAACTCCTATTGTTTCCAACCGAAGATGAACTGCCAACCAGCGTATCCAATGATTCCCTCACGGGGACATTAACATATCAATGAAGCCGTGTTGCACATAATTATGGATTTAATTGGTTTTATGTGGAGAGCAATGGATTGTTGGATAGTGCCACTTAGACACGGAAACTTGATATTTGATTTACATTGGGACTGCAATCGTGTAGCAATGAGACAGCATTAAACATGAACAGGGATGTTTGGGGTTCAGATCCCTCTCCATCCCAAATTTTACATTGCGTTCATTTAATTCAGTATGATTTAATTCCACGATGGTGTCAAAAGTGACTGTGTTAAACTGATACGCAAGCCATTTGCGTCTCCTTGGTAAGCTTTGGCTGGGTCATTTTGTCGGTGGAGGCCATCATGTATGGTTTATGATGCAAGCTCGTTAATGACATTGTAGTGTGCTACAGTGGCCGTTGGGAACCTCATATCGGAAATCTGCCCCTTGATTTATGTCATCAGGTGAGCTAGAACAATGGGCAAAATTAACACTTGGGGAGAACTAGCACATCTACATTTATTTGCTCAAAGGGCCATATCTAATTCGGTTTTGGTCCCGTGGGGGCAAGTCAATCTGCTTTTGGGTGAGCTATGGAGGACTTCCCGATGGCAATGGTTGATGTGCCCTGAACAAGTTTTGTTTTGGTTCTATTTTTTTGCACCAAAGTTTCTAAGTGACACCAATTTCTGCCATTACTATCAAATCATCCAAATATTGTCTCTGGAGTATAAAACAATGCCAATTCTTGACGCTCAGTCCTCTAATGATTACTATCTTGCATGTTGCACCAAATGATCCCAGGAATTGATGTGCCCATCTAGAAAATAATTGTTGATGGCAAATTTATATATGTAACGACCATATAACTTCGAACCTCAGTACCCGCCAGGCTTTTCAAGATTTCCCTCAGATTAAACATTAAATCTGACCATGGTACTCTCTCAGAAATGCCTTAAGGGGTATTTTATTTTGCTGAAAATCCACTTTGGGGTGCACTTTTGGGTTGGCCAAAAAACCTTTCTAAAGCCCAAAAACCTTTCTTTCTGAGAGTGTATAGCCAAGATGGAGTGCAACCTATAACTTCTACAAAGTCGCCATCCACCTTCCATATAGATTTCCAGACTTGTTTCCATCTTGTAAATAATGAATTAGCACTAGCTAATGTAGACTTGGAATGATTGATTAAGCTGAAGTAACAAATCTATTGCGTCTTTCCTGATGAAGTACCGCTGGAGGTGGCCAATAACTGCTGTAAGAGAGACTGTAGCCCAGGTATGTACAGCTGGGGTTGACCTGTCCTCATTGCATACAACAAAAGACGACAGAAACTGACCAGTTCTCATTGCCTACAACCGAGGGTGACCTCGCCTCCATCCACTGCATTTGATTTGAGGGTGACATGTCCTCATTGCAGAGGATAAGAGGATACTCAGGTTGATGTCCCTCATTGTAGCTGACTGGAGGCTGCTGGGGTGGCCTATCCTCATCGGGGTGAGAATGGGGTGACCTGGCCCTCTGGGTACGACCTGCGATAACCTGCCTCATTGGGTTGGGACTGAGGTTGACGTGGCCTATAATGTAGGTGTGGGCGCCATGCCATAAGTGGTAAAAGTGTGAATGTTTCACAACCAAGTACTGTGAACGTGAACTGCCAGGACTTGGTCCATAATCGCCCAGGCTGAACAAAATCAATACAACACAAGGTCAAAGGATATCATCAATATCAACATCAGTATTTTCCTGATGTCTTCAGGAGTCGATCAATACTATCTCCAATCACTACCTGCATGTAAGTTATCTAGAAAAGCACATTAGTGCCAACACCAGGAGCAACATACCATCAAGATGATGAACATTTAGATCAGGATCTGAGATATACCTGGATTACTTAACAAGCTCAGCATCTGAAGGGCCAAGAATCAGATTTATACCCCAATTTTAGCTTACGCCCAATCATTGTATATATATTTATGCGTAACACCCAGGTGTTTAGCCAGCTAAATATATAGGAAGCTGCCAATCCAATTACGCACAGTATTTAGTCAATGCAGTAAGGCGAGTTATAGACATTTTGATCTTTTTCGGCATTCCTCCATATCAAGGTTGGAAATATTATGAGAATGATTTAAGAATATGTGAAATGTTCTGGATGGAATTCCGTATGGTTCAATTGTGCTGAAAAGGTGTGCAGGATAAAACTCATGAACAAGTAAACATGTAAATATCAGCAACAGCAACAACAATTCTTCACGGCTTTGAAGAAACATTATGTTCCTCCTGTCACAGGTCACTGCAGCAAAAATCTCTAGTTGTTTAGGCGCATCGCCCTTGATAGTTCAAGATGGTTTCATTGGACTTTCCAGTCTCCAGATGTGTCAACATGCACTCTCTGCAACAAATAACAGATTAAAACAGACATAAAAGAAAAAGAAACGTAACACCAGTATGCCAGAGCAACCTATCGCTAACTTGCCAAAGATACTATCGCCCCCTAGAGGCCAATATTAAGACAACTGTCAGCGCACACTTGCCATGACTCAAATCTCTAACAAAGGATATCGCTGACACAAGGGATCCATGTTATCTCTTTATTGTCTCGCAGACTAGTTAATCAGCGATGTCTAATTACGCCCTTTGAAGAGCAATTAAGGCGAGCAGACATTTCATCCTAAAAAGTACAACATCTACAACATATTTGTGTATAATTTGTACAGGGAAACAGGGCAGTTTTAGTGGAATTACAGTTAGCGTCTGTCATCGCCCTAGGTAACAGAATCAATGGTACTAAGTGACTTCCATTAAGCCAGGCAATCTGTTCAAAAGTAAAGTTTTCATTAAGCAAAGGTAGAGAAGAAAGACGCTGCAAACATCTCTTCTTCAGTTGGATGGGATGTTTTTTTATTGAAAGACACTTAGCAAGTTCTAAAAGTGACAACTCTACAGATTAACTTTCTAGTGAATTTAAAACACACAAATATTATTGAGGTCAAAAGAGATGGGTACATACCTATTTGTTGTCAATGGATAACCAAATATGAAAAGAAAAAATAGAATAACATCAGTAACAATTTCATCAACGCATAGAGTTTTGTTGCACCAGGGTGGGTTACCTCTCAACAGCACATTATCATGGTCTGAAATTGCAGCTTCAGAAACTTTGGGAATTGTCCTGGGGAGATACTTTGGTGAATTGTGAGAAATACCAGCAGCTGTTAATTTCTAGACGGAGCCTTACTCAAGTTCTACAGGGTAGGTGTCTAGCTGCCCCCCCCCTCCCACACACGCACACGCTAAGAAATTTGAAGGAGCCTGCAGTGCTTGTACCTACAATGTATGTTCTAATATCACCAACATTTTCTTCATTAAAGTGACGATTATGATAAAATATGCAATCATTCCAGTAAGCAAATATTGCGTACCTGTATTCTCAATCTTTATATACTACAGGTTATTGCAGTACTGATCTAACTGCAGAGCCAAACTCCGAGTTTCTCAACATAATTTCCCATCCAATTCAAAATAAGCTGTCCTAAAATACATATGCAAGAATGCACATTGGCACATAGAACATGTACAGTGTTGTTTGCCAACCTGATTCCATCTAATCGAACCATTATCGTGGAATGCACAAACAGTTGGGTTCAGAATCCACACGGGAGCATTACCTTGATGAAGAATAGATACCATCAGTTAGTGAGTGTTGCAAACAACACCAATCTCGATTGCCCGCTTCACCATTCAACCTACCATCAGTTTGAAAATCACCTGGGTGGATCGTATATTGAGAGTCTATGGACAATCCATTCATTCATCCCTCAATCTATTTAGGAGCAGGCTTTTATCTAGTATCATAGGAAAGCATCTTTAAGCCCAGTGTGCTCATTTGCTTTAAATCAAGAAAAGCATTTTGTATGACCTAACAAAAAATCTTCACAATCTCTGATATTACAATCATCAGCATGATAAATATTTCCGGTATTGCACCATAACAGGAATATCAGAAGATGTTTACGCTATCGCCCCAATGCAATAAATCGAGGACATGAGAGACACAACCTCCACAATCACAAGAATCACCGAAAACAATCTAAGATGAATAAACCAGGATTAGACATCATGGAAAAGTGGTAAAGTGCGAACCAACAACCCAAGAGAGAAAGCTATTATTGGGCTGAACGCTAAGGTCAATACACATGATATATCAGCTAGGCAAAGGTAATATAAAGTAATGTATTTTCTGTCTAGTTCAGTATGAGTTGGTCATCATAAGCTGTACAAGTAATGTATAACTTGATAACTAGACATAGGTGATTGCGACCAAGTTAAGCTGAAACCAAATCAATCTCAATCTAAAAATATCTTGAGCAGAAATTGTTGTACATTTCCTGCATTAGAATATACTCTAATGTACACAAGATCTGACCAACCACAGAACCATGGACTATGTGTAAGACAAAAGAAAAGCCAATGGGAGCAGGAGGTAAAATAAATGAATATCTTGCAGGTAACAAAACAACATTGCCAAGGAGGTTCCAGGAAATAGATGAAGGAGTTTCCAGGTTGCAACACAAAAAGGGCAACTTCATCATCAGCGGACTATTTCCACGACAGGAAGAAGTCAAGGAAGCACTGGTCAAAAAAAATCCCCTTGCATGTGAACTTTAAGTTACAGCATACAATAGGCATCTCTAGTGTGCACTGCAATATATTTCCACTGCAAACCTGGCAAACTATAAAGCACTTTCTGAAAAAGCAAGTTGAGGAAAGGCACTATTTTGAAAGAAGCTAGGGCCTGAGGCAATCAGTGTTGTTATCATATGCTTCTGAGGGCTAATGTTTAGCATTTGAGTTGAAACGTATTAGAGGAGGAGTAAAAGTTGTTACTGCGGGTGGCACAATCCAATAACGTAATGACTGAAACACCAAGCAAATGTCAAGCCAAGGAAAAACATCCTAACATTTCAACGCTTAACTTGAGTGCAAAACTGATAAAAGATACATAAGCCAAGAGGAGAGGGTGCCCAAGGCTGCAGCTTATCATCATACCATGGTAGGAGAAGTAAGCAGACCTATCCAGCAAATGGCGCCAAATGATGGAAAGAAAGGAAACTTCGAGTCAAGGTAGACAGCAGTATCATTAACAATGCACTTTAACTTAATGGTTAAAGGTGAGAAGTGCCCGAAGAAAAAAGACAAGTGAAATGAATTTCACAAAAGATCATATTAACAAATGTCGCTTACATGTAGATCAGTCTGATCATAGCTGCACTTCATCAAGTCACCACACTTTGAATATATAAATCAGGGTTGGATCCATGAGCCTGAAAATGGGATTGTGCCATGGTGCTTTTTGCAGTTAGCTTTGTTCAATTTCACTAAATTCATCATAGACTTCAAAGATTTTCCACAAATTAGGAGGAGGGGCAAGGATGTACCCCAGATAAAGATCATGCCATTAAGGCAAAATGGGTTGTAAAGCATCTTAGTAAAGTTTTTACAGGAACAACTTTGCCATTTCCCTACAGGAAGATGAAGAATTTTTCATTGTCAATAAAACCGAATAAGCCGAGTGAACTCATTTGCGACTGAGATAGATCACGGTATCAAAGGTAAAGGTAACACACCAAGAGCAAAAAGCTGAGCAATCACAAACAACTCTAAGAATAGCAGCACCACATCCTCATCAGCCAACGGTACTTTTCATTTCTCCCCATAAAAGATGAGAGAGCATTCATCACCTGTGAATGGGGAAATAGATTGGTTCAAATGAGCAGGGATTCTGACGGTTTTATTCTGATATTGTTGAAAAGTGAGCCTCCAATTGGGTGTTTGGGCAAATTACTCACTGCGGTGTGTGCGGCGTGATTAGGGTGCAATGTTGGTAAATCGGTAGGAGTTGAGGAAATGGATTGGTGCATGATGAGGGGAAGATTTCCACGTGTCAAGTGGGCATTTGATTGCTTTCAAATGATATCACTGTGAGTGTCAGGACGTTTTCAAGAGGAAGAGGAATCTAATCAACTTTAAATGGTTTGTAACCGAAACACTTCCAGGCCCTCTTCAAAAGTAGTTATCTCTGTCCCATCTGATAACACCTCCTCTTGAAGACAATGAGATTGCTATCTATGGATATACTCTTCTAGAAATTCACATCTAAAGCAGTCTTTTATAGTAGTCTTTTGGTCGATCACTTGGCCTATTGATATCTTTAAACTGAGACATCAGACACTTCCTCTCTCACCACGAACCCTCCCTCTCACCGCCAACTGCTCCAGACAAGTACATGTCATGTCAATTGACGGGTTTATATTCTTGTTTATTGGCGGATGTGTACCTAGCTAACCTGTGTAAAGTGCATTTAGGGTAGGCAGGTAAACCATTGATTAGACAGGTTAATAACCAATTGGTTGTGGTAGTAAACACGTGCACTGCTTACCGTGTATCGACCCAACGTTGCCACATCAAATTTACGTGAAATTCAGGAAACTGTATATTAATATAAAGCCAGCAATACTGACAAAGTAAAGTGAAACGGTCTATTTAGTTCAATTCATTCCCATATTGATGGAAAATCGATGCAGGTGATGGCCATTAAATGTGTATGGGTATGTGGCTTAGTTAGGGTGAAATGGAGTTGAGAGATTGAATGGTTGATCAGTTATGGGAAGTATCCTACACCAGGGATCTTCAAGGTGTAACTTTGGTTGACTGATAATTAAGCCTAAGTTGTCCATTACTTTCTGTGTACCGATGTACAATGTTGTACATGCTAATATAGTAATTTCAGCATGAAACGATTCGAAAATAGTTTCACCACATCTTTGCTAAAATCGCCAGTGTAATTTCTGCATGCACCTGTATTTTAAAGCACTTGCAATGTTGGCTAACTGTGTCAAGGTTAAACGATAGCTGTCTGTCAAGGTCAAGGTGACTAATGTATCAAATGGTTTGCAAAGGATCAGGATATCTCAAAGCTTACAGTTATCAAGATGATTAATAGAGAAATGAATGAAAGCAATGCTTAATCCACGATGTAGCCTACACTGAGAGCTTTCGAAAGTTCTTGGATGCCTGATGACTGACCATGTAACACAGTACACCTACCGGGGAGAAAGTGATCTACTGACAAAAGCATCCATTCAAAACATTAGTGGGGGTATTCATTTCATATAAACATACTTACTATCTAGAGCTACGTTTTAGCACAAGGTATTTAGTACTCACACCAATATTTTCAACACAAGCTATTTCGAGTCAGGGAATGAAAATAGCAACATCACCCTGGATTGTTTTGAAAGAGACTTGAGCAGACGACAAGCAGCCACACACAAGAATCAACAAAAACATTCCAGGCAGCAACTCTATTCCTGGTGTTTGATTTCCAGAGGTAATGTTATGTTTCTAAAAATAACACAGGAGATTACTCAGTTGATTTTTTGATGAAGATCAAATATATCATGTGATGATCGACTTGGCGATGTGGCTTCGTATCAAATGAAAACAGACCTTGATTAGGACGATATCAATTCTTGAGTTTTTATATGATATTGGACTCTTTTCAAATAGCTTCTTACCGACCAATCATGCTTTTCTTTCAACATATTTAACAAGGTTCTTCAAAATGAACACCACAGCTGGTGCTCTCACCCTTAAAGACCCACAACTCAAGGAAAACATTTGCCAGCTTTGAAAGCAAGCAATTGAACCAATGCAACCACGTAGCACGTCCATCAAACTGTGGATCATTGCCTTGCACTCTTAAAACGCCCCCAACATCCTCCTTACAAGATCACGACTCTCTTGAACCTCCCACGAAGCCCCACAACCCACCAAGGGATAACCTTTGCCGGCAATGAAATAAAATAATCAATTGAACCAATCAAACCTCGAAACTGTCATCATTGCCTCGTGCTCTTATGTCCATCACCCTCCTCACAATGAGCAACTTCAACCACCCCACATCCCTCCATGAAGCCCCACATACTACTCAATAAGGCATGACATTTCCCAGCAAGGAAATCAAACAATACAATTAAAATGTTAATCGAGAATATCTCTCATCATCATCATCCATAATGACATGAGCCAAGTATCATGTGAGCGTCCACCCCACATCCTCTAGTGAAGCCTGACAAACTACTCACCAAGGCCAAGTACCACGCAAGCAACAGGGGAGAAATAAAGCGACTCGTCAGTAATGATGCATGATTATTACATTATTACAAACCAGTGCTAAAGCACGTTTCTGAGGAGCAACAGCAGCGATTGTAGAAACATTTGAAGTCGGCTCTCATCTCCTGAGTGTAATCGGTGATGAAATGTCTTGATGTCATAACAGAGTCATCAAAAACGAAAATCATTTGATACGAAGTACTCAGATGGATAATTGTCCAAAGGTACTTAGGGTCGACTCATGTTTTCCAAGAGCATTTGAAGTTCAAGATGAAATCAGTGATGAAACTATTCAAAGTTCATAGCATAATACTATTACTTTCTTCTATTGGAAGTCCTTTGGCCGTCAAAGGCATAAAGATTTGGCTCATTGTGACAAATTATTGTTTGTATTGTATCCTTCGGTCAAGAAGCCACTTCACAAGGTCCTTGGCAAACCATGATGTTTGTTTCAACAGTATTTGTTCTTGCTAATATCATGTGGGTTAACAGTATATATCTTGGTTAGATTGATGACCCCTTGTATCGATGCCATTAATGTCAGAACAAGCAATGACAAGCACCCAACATCTGGACCATTGATGGATTTGATATCATCTCGTTGATATGCATTTCAAGGACTGTTTAATATTAGCATATCCGGGCTAGCAGACACACAACAACAACAACAACAACAACAATATGTAGCAATGTTGATCTCGTTTCTGATATGCACCACAGACTACTCACAGTTGCTATCACGAGGCTTGGCAGTTGTGAACAAGACGTATGAAATGCACATTGTCAATACAAATCTCAAAGGGACTTCTCTAACTCTCAACATACTGATTGTTGCTTGATATTGTTCCTGCGAAACACACCAAGGACTATTCAACATCGCCATCATCTGGTAAGGAGGCACTTTGAGACTTCACAAGAACAACACAACATAGTGATCCAGACTGATTCCCACGAGGCCAGGTCGGGTAGCACCACTATTCTTCTCATATGAACATACTGATTTGTGGTTGATATTGTTTCTGAACATACACCAAGGACCATTCAGAATCACTATCACAAAGCAAAGAGGCACTCTGAGACTACACTAGAACACACTGAACCATCCCATCCCGTTCCATGCAGTTCCCTTCGGGCCATGCTATCTTAAGCAGAGCGGCAGTGGCTTCCTCGCTCTTAACATCATGATTGTTGACTAATATCATTTCTGAGATATCACCGAGGGCGGTTCTTAGATAGTTACAATCTCAGCGCTCCTAACGACTTCACCACATTCATTGATTATGGTCAATGCAATTGCTGACTGAAGGTAGCATCCAAATCTGCCTTAAGATGGTCACCAAGTTATAGCGTCAACCTTTGTTGAAAACGATGTCGCAAATAGTTTTGTGGAATTACATCATTTACAATGAAGGCTGGCCACTCCACAACCAGATCTGATCTGAGCAGAGGTCAATACCTCAAATGTTCTTCTAATTACTTATGATAACTTATGCTGTAACAAAATGATGGTAACAAGTCAACGATATACTGACATCATAATAGGTGAACCATTGTTTAAACTCCAACGTCTCAGCTATTTCTTAGTCAAATATCACTAATTCAACCACTTCAACGTGACTCATTTAGATGTAAATTGCCGTATAAATCCTCTAACTTGAACTACCTACTCTGCAACATCAACACCCACACATTTCGCAATTAAGATTTCTTTCTTCTTTTGAACCTTCTTAGCTCCAGAGTCACCTCCCAAGAATGACACACCTAGTAACAGTCGTACACAGCATCCCTCCCACTCACAAGGTCAAATTCAAGGTCACAGCAGCATTCAGATTGTGTAGACAATAAGACACCACTGCTTTGCTTTTCATCATCATTAAGGAGTAGAACGGATTATCTTTCTGACAGCTCATGGTCATGCAATGTATCACCTTATGTTAAGCCATTTTCATGATAAGAAGATGATATTCTTACAATACCTGAACAATCAGGGCAAGAGTGATTTTCAGGACAGCCAAATCAACTGCTTCTAGCAGTTGAAACAACATAACTGTTAATCAGAAAACTTGAGCAAGAACTTTTAATCCCCCCCCCCCACCTCATTCCACAACTGTTTGCGACGTCATTGGAGGTTGACATTGACATTTGTCTCTAGTTGATGACAGAAGCTTATTCAGTCTTAAATGAATAAATATCAAATAAAAAGATGCCACGGAAAGTCAAAAATGGAAACATGATATTTCGAATTTACTTTTTCCATCAAATTAATTTGCAAATTTCAAAGAAAGCTTTTAGAGTACCCAGCCTTACCTCTTTTAACCTTTGATAAATACAATGCCTTCCAACAATGCTTTTATCATTTATTTAGATATGCATTAAGAGTCACACTGGAGGAGAAAACATTAGGTAAATATTTTGGAGAACAATAAATAGTTTCATCTTGCGCCCAGGGCATCTGGATAGATATACCAACCGAGTCAACAATCTAATACCAAGGCCAATGTAAATTGGTGTCATGTTTCTCGTATGCCTAATTAAGGGCATCAGATCCAAATTGTTGGCTGCTTCAATGACCCCAATGGTTGTTGATTCATCATTTTGAATTAGGGTTTATAGCCTCGGCTTCCTCAATAAGTACTTCGTTGCCAGATTGGAATAATCGGACATTTCAACTTTCAAATAGAAATACCCATGAAAATGGCTTCCTCAATAGGTAGCTTGTTGCCAGATTGGAATTAAACGGAAAGTTCAGCTTTAATGTGGAATAAGCCATAAAAATGGCTTCCTCATTTATCCAACATGAATAGTTTGATGCCAGAGACTGGGAGGAATAGTTCAGCTTTAATTGGAATAACCCATGACGATGGCTTCCGTAATAGTTACCTAGTTGCTCAGATGGCAATCCCTTAAGGAGCCATCAATATCCCCTACCACCTCCTCATTCATCAAGTTATCGTATAGAACAGCTCAGGAGTGGCACACTTCATCAATAAACTAGAAAGGAGGACTAGAGGTAGGTAGTCTCAATCAACAGGAGGAGAGGACTAGGGATAGGCAAATATTAATCTTTGAATGTCTAACCCAGGTCTCAATAAATTGGGAATAGGCAAATCGGTAATCTTTGAATGTCTAACCCAAGTCTCAATAAACTGGGGATAGATATCATTCATGATTCAAATCTGATCTAGAATTCAAGGCAATATCATACTGTACCACTGAGGAGTGTAGGAATCAGAATTAGCACAATTTGCTTCAGCAAGAAATGCTCTCAAGTTTAACATTTGGCATCAAACTATTACAAGGTGATAATGTTGTGCGAGAGCATCAATTGTGGTAGTCTTCTAATTGGTTCGAGGTCACCATCATTGCAATGCCTTTAAAGGAACATCGTTCTCACAAAATGAAATGGAATTTGAAATTTTCCAATTATACAAATACACATGGACTATAAATTTCAACAGTGCTGTAGTGTTGTCCAATAAAGAAACACATACGTCTATGTCTAGTTACTACACTACGACCATGGTTATTTTTTGTGTAAGGGAGCGACACGGTAGTACGGCTCACCTGACGAAAGATGGCGGATGCTATCTGAAACATTCTGCACGTTTCCAGTTCTTGTGTCATATCAAAGCTACTTTATCAAGTCTACCTGGATGTCTAACTTTCATGAAACAATCCAACTCCGACTTTTTACCAAAGTGACGTGAACATGTGCGCATACAAGAGGAGCTTGGCAACATAAATTTATTGGAAAATATGATAGCACTATAGCAATATTTTGTTGTCTTTTTCTCGAAACCGTCAAATGGATGTGGTAACGTTTTGCAAGAAGACACCCACAACACCATTTGTAACGATTTCTTTAAACCTCGAACTCCGCAACAGCATTTGGGGAATTGTCATATTGGCTATCCTGGCCATGCAACTGCCTAATCCGAATGCAAATCACATCGCTACAATGTTCTTATTAAGCAACCAACTTCCCAAGGGTGATACCTTAAAGGTCACGACTGTTAGCAGCTTGCTCCATCCTTATCCACACCCACCTCAAAATGACTCAAATGTCATCCACCATGAATTGCAATGAAGAAGATGCACGAGTGATTGATGACAATACTATTGTCGCTAACCTTGGGAATGGTCAGACTTTGCAAGATTTAAAGACAGGTTTATTGGTTACCAATCAGTGATTGAATGTCAATGCACCGAGACGCATTGTTTACATGTAGCTGTTAATTTGTAACTAAAATCGCTCTCTCTCTCTCTCATCTCATCCACACCCACTGGGTTAAATCTATTCTGGAATATTTTATGAATTGCTGTTTGGCTGTCAATGCAGCAGGATCCTCAAATTATTATTTTGTGGGTGGCTTGCACTCTCCTTCTGATCAACACCCACCTCGTAATAACTCAAATGTGCAGTGTGCAAACTTTGAATAGTGTCATCAGAGTTTCTTCCTCTCACCAGAAAGACCTATCCCAAAACCGTTTAACTGCAGAATGCTTAAGTGCACCATTACAAAGCTAATGAAAATGATGTACACCAAATATTCCTTTAATCTATTTTCTAACTTTACTGAGCCTGGAGCGGATTAGAAGACACCATGTCAATAGGATTAGAGTAGCTCTCAGAAAAAGTTTTGCCCAATAACAACTAGATTCCTCCAAATTATAACTGCCTTCCCTTCAGTAACTATTAGTAGTTAGAAGTTGACATCTGCCCTAATTAGAATGAAACTATTAGATGCTGGCATCCCTCGATTTCCTCCCACATCTATTAGATGCTGGCATTTATCGTTTAGAGCTTATTTGATTGCAGCCATCTTGCCTTCTTTTCTCCAGTGTAACATCCCCAGATTTAAATGTCATCACCTCTCCTCATAATCATTCAAAGCTAGAGTTACCCAACCCTCCAATAAACAGGTTTTTGACATCTTAAACCTATCCCTTCGAGCAAGTAAGCACCTCGTATTGGAGAATGCAATTAGGGTTCCTTGACTCTCCATAGAAGAGGTTAGACTGATCCGATAAGAATCCCCTCGAGAGAGTCACGACCGTGTTTTGGAGATTTGAATTAGTAGCTAGATATTCGCCTGAAGCTTTACATGGCAACTCTCCTAAACACACACACACAGTAAAGAGGTTATTGGCTGTCAGCTCTTCCAGAGTGAGATCAGAAAATAATTTTTTTGTGGACACAATCATCTACGATAGTTTGCGCGCAATGCCGAGACATGCAAGGAAAGGTGATAATAGATGAGAATCATGGATTATTGTGTCATCACCAATTCCTTGTCTATCAAACTTACTGTAGTTGGTTTCACCCCAAGATGTGCCCGAAGACACAAACATCTGCAGAGTAAATATACACATGATTGACACCAACATTATGTGCGACTAATGATTAGATCAGTGTCAACCTTACTATGCCTGAAAATACTACTGCACAAACCCTACATTACACAACAAGACCTCAACCCAATTTTATGCAAACCAAGTCGGATTAGAGATGTCATCTCAGATCTTGTCTCATCTGTATGTTACTAACGGAAAATAGCCACGCATTTTTTTGACAAGATAACAACGCTCCCAATGGAATACGTTGACCAGTATGCAAATCCAGCAACACGGCACGATATCAGAAACTTGCAACATATTCACAAAAAATGGCCAGGGCCATTGTGCTCACCTCATGTGGAGGAAAGATGGATAAAGAGCATGGTCTTGTGTCATGTAGTGTTAGGTTTGATGTAGGTCCAAGCAATTACAATTTCCCCAAAATGGCCAATTTACAGTACATTCGACCTCTGTGACCTTGAAAAGTAGGTCAAATCAAAGAAGACCCGGGTGACACATTGAATGGTTGTTAGAATTAGATGTACCTATGATATAAAATTGGTGCCAATCGGGCAAGTCATTACTAGGAATAATGGCATTTTGAAGAATTTAGGATTTGGCCCCCTCCCTGGAGGCCAAACGGCAAATCAGATCGCACCAAACTTCGGTACCCGAGATCACCTGACCAAGGGGTACATGTGTACTTAATTTGTGATCAATAGTCATTGCAGTTAAGAAACGTGCCATAGTTACGGCCTGACGGCCAATTTACGCCATTTGACCTCTGTGACCTTGACAAGAAGGTCAAATTAAAAACCTGTGTGACATATACTGTATGGTGGTTAGATGTACCCATGATATCAAATTGGTGGCAATCGGGCAAGAAGTTAAGGAATAATCACATTTTTAAGGTTTTTGGATTTTGCCCCCTGGTGGTCAAGTGGTGAATCATATTGGACCAAACTTCGGTCCCTGAGATCACCTGACTAAGGGGTAAATGTGTACCAAATTTGGTATCAATAGTCATTGCAGTTTAGAAACGTGCCATCATTACATCCTAACGGCTAATTTACACCATTTGACCTCTGTGACCTTGAAAAGGAGGTCAAATCAAAAACCCGGAGGATATATGATGCACCTTTGCTAGAAGTACCTACCATATTTTTTTCAAAATTTCCCGACTACTATTAAGGGAGATATTGCATATTTTCACTTTTAACGTTTGGCCCCCTGGTGGCCAAACCATGAAACGAATCGGACCGAAACTTGGTCTCCCAAGTGTCATTACATAAGGGTACATGTGTACCAAGTTTCAACTCAATAGCTCTAACAGTTACGAAACGTGCCCTGCTAACGGACGACGGACGACGACGACGACGACGACGACGACGACGACGACGACGGACGACGGACGCCACGGTATGGGATAAGCTCACCTCTGCTAAGAGGTGAGCTAATGAGAAAAAGGTCCATTGGGGATTACAGCAAATGTTTCAGTCATCTGATAGGGAATAGAATCGGACATGGTTGATGTGTTATCAACAATTTTAGTAATTGCCTTGACAGAACCATAAGACTTCTATCCATGCCAAGACATATCAGGTACTCCAGTTTACTTCACACTTTGTCTCCATAGGATAATAAGTAAGCAACTATTTTTTATAACACTACAGACCTCTCGCCCTGACGACTTTAAAATAACTTTTTTTCTCACTGGGTGCATGATCGTTTGCTTGAAAAGGAAGAGAATATCCAAGAAGATAGACATGATACACTTTGTTCAGAGACCAATCAAGGGTGGGTGCAGCAGGGGCACAACCACTTTTCTTCCAGGACGTGACCTCTTTGAAATGGACCACGAAATTTTAAAATTTTGAAAAAATCTTAGAAATTCAGATGAAGATTTTGAGTGTGAAGTGCCGGGATGTCCTCTCTTTCTCTGCATCCAGGATTTGTGACTGCTGGTCAACAACTCTTTAATATCTACGATCAGTATCTAAGGCGCTTTGGTCATTTGTGCTAATGTCACTCTATCCTGCATCTCACCGAAATGCTATGGTGCAAAGGCGACAAGATATGATGGAACTCTGGATGAGCAACATGTCTCATTTCCTTATTTCGTGGATGATATCCTGAGCTTTACTTATCATCACAATGGAGCTCTTTCCCGAGGCTGCAGGCCAATTACAAGGGTCTGGATGTGAGATTTGTAACTGATGAAAACACCAAGACGTCATGGGAGAGAAGGAATACCTGGACGGGGGGGGGGGGGGGGCGCAATAAAAGGTCTACTCTGAACATTGTTATTAATGACGTCCCCACCCACTCTGCATTACTTCTCCAAAGGCAATTTGTAATGTTTGGATTACCAGTTTTGAAGAGAGCTTATCATTTTGTGTCCATTTTTCTTCAAAATCAGTATCTCTGATGAATCAGACAGCAACTTTTGCAAATTGAATTTGTGGTGATGTTATGAGCCACTTACACAACATACATACATGATTTGCTCGAATACGAGTAAAACCCGCAAAGAGTGGGTGTTATCAAGAGCAGCAATATGATATCTACATACGTAAAAAAACAGGATCAAGCCAATTTTGCCGACGACAGAAGTGGCTGTTTACCACAGTGGCAGGATTAGCTCCACATTTCGTACTTTACAAAAAGATGCAGCACCTCAATTTTTTTAAGAATCTTAGGAAAAGGGCAGTTGCAGAGTAGTGTTCTTTTAACCCTTGGAGAGCCATCTAGGCATCTGACTGATGGCCCACTGCAAAATGCCACTGCCTAAATTTTGATAGCTGGTATTTTTAAAGAGTCTGAGATTCTGGCTGAATATCAGAGGGAACAATCGTTTTTTACAAAGAAATGGACAATGTAACTGAGGATTTTTAAATGCTCAGTAATTTCAAAAAGACATTCATAATTGCGAGCTCTCTTTCAATGATGCAACGAATAATTATCTTTTATCAGCCACTATAAACTAACCTGAAAACGACAATGAGTTTAATTTTTCAAAATGGTTGAAATCACCCAGTGTATCAATCAGTGTAGATTGCTGACAATAGCCATAGAAAGTGTCTTTCTCGGGGACCAAGATCGTCTCGCGACAAAACAGTATATTTCACCACAGACTGTGGGAGGGATGTCGCCGTGTTCACTTTGGTGTGAGAACAATCTAAGGCTGCGTATCCGAGCGGCCCGGAGCTGAACAAAGACCATGGCCGATGTCTGCCCCACGCACGTGGCACCAGTCAAACTGTACACCTGCCTGGCTTTGTACTGTCTAGTATCGGAGCATACTGCGACCTGGTGAAAATCTGTGAATCTGTTTGTTTGTGGTAACCTCATCAAGTTTGGTGATACTTTGCTCGTAGGCTAACCCCTTAATGACACCAACAATCAACTTTGAAACAGGTTTAAGAAAGTGTAACACAGGGGTCATTAGGTGATCTCACGCTTTAACAATACCCTTTTTTGATTTGCTGCATATTAATGAGGGTTCCCTCTTGTTATGACCCTTTATTATCAAAGAGGGCAACAAGAGGGCATGAGTTGGGTGATCAGGGGTAGGCTGTTCAGCATCACACCAGGGGGTGTACCAGGGTGGCGTCCAAAAATCCTTTTGTGCGAGGGTCAAAAATACACACATTGGCTAAGTGAATTTAAGTGATTTAATTGCGAATTAAGACCACAATTTTTCCAGGTAACACCTTCCTGTGGAACCTGACATGTGTCTTTCAGTGTTTGATGCGATGCGCTTTTATTTGACACTAGGGGACGAAACGTGGGAAGACAAACAATGGATGGCCACCTTGTCACAAAAGTTTGGTTACTGCTAGTATTGTGTTCCAACAAATGATGATACGATGATGGAGACCACATTAATTAGGTAGAAATGTTGAATGTTATGTTGAAGGTTGCTCTGATGAGACTGATCAGTGATCCACAAACTTGGCTTGAAATGGAAACCCTCAAAAATGCTACACCGGGCAGAGCAGGGGTTTGAGTTCCACTTGACTTCTCCTAATTAGGAACAAGTCTAACCATGTATCAACATGTAAGATTTTCCAGTGATATTGGTCATTTGTGGACCAACATCTTAACAACGAAATCACTTGACAGCCAACCATACCACACAAGATCTCACATTCCACCTATTTAAAGACCCACTAAAGGATTACAATACAGCTAAAGATGTTACAAAAGCCAAGGGAAAATTCCAGACGAAATCTGGTCAAGTCAAGATATCTATAACTGTCCTGCTATTTTCACTGTCCAAACACCAGGAGACAAAGCAGAGGGCAGGCACCCACTTTGAGAGTTCACTAAAAGCTCTATCAATAGATGATCCCATTGAAATTTAGGAGGACCATACCATATCAAGACTATAAACCGAAACGGACAATGGCCGTGGTGAGAAACATTGAGCTACAACCAGTATTGTTGTCATCCTAGCAGCGTTCACTTGATACAGATCACAAGGACCAAGACAGGCAACCAATACTGCCACAATATGGGTACAAGTTTTTCTCAATTGCGGCCAAATCAAATTCAGACCACATCAGCCCTGTTCAAAGACGCTAATGCATCCTCAAAGAGTGTATCCACATCGACATTCTCTGATCGTTTTTTCTTAAAGGTGTTTCATCAACATCCATTACTGGCCTCTAAGCTTTAGCTTTGTACGCCTAACGATTCCTTTGTACATTAAAAGATGCTGGAGCGCCATGACAGGCTTTATAGTCCAATCATCCAAGGGCATCTCAAAAAGCGTGCAATTTTCACAAGGGAATCTCAACTCTTTCTAATCCATGACCTCCTTATGAGAAGCACACAACCCAGGGGCAAGCGGACAACAGAACATGACAAAGGTTGTCATATTAAAGTTATCACAAAACTAATTTTTCTTTTGTAATTTTGAATAGCCATGGCTTGTGTTGGACTTTGGTATAGAAATAACAAGTTTAGTGTAGGTGGGCTGTTTTCAAGAGATGAAAAGTTCGAACAATAAACTTACACAGAATCATCTGCTTTCTGAATTACAGATGCTCGAGTTTAGCCTAAAGCGCAAAGGTGCAACAACTTAATACATTTTCTCAAGTTTGATACTGGTGAATTTAGCTGTTAGATACCTTTTTTTCGTGAAGTAAGGGACCACATGGAATAAAAGTGACAAGAAAATATTTAGTTTTAATCAAGACAAGTGAACAAATTTGAGAAGGAACATGACATCACCACAAAGCTGTCGCTGAAATTTATATTTGCTAATCACTTTTTTTAATTTTTTAAATATTTGAAATCTCAGCCAACAGCTGCTTCATTTGGTAGCTGTTTTTCACAGCCGTGAAATCTGAATCAATTATAATGAGTAAAAAATACCTTGCAACCAAAAATCTCTGATAGGAACAGAGCACTTTTGTAGCATGTCCAGCTTGTCGCTATCATAAGATGAACCCCCAATTTTCTGCAACCAGGACAACTCAAAACCACCCAAACTTCCTGCTCGGCAACAATGGAGGTAAAAACATCCATTGGCTGAGATTGATACATCACTTTCTATTCATTGCATTACCTGACCCAGCCACCAAATGAGGCCCATTACATTCACATGAAGATATCAGCACAACGAGAGAAAACGACAGTGCTATTGGGGATCCCGGGCACGTTAGACCAATCAACATTATTTGCTCAAAGAAATCACCCCATCGCATAATAGCAAAGCAGCCACGGTCATTTCCAGGTTTTTTTTGTTGTACGCAGCCACTGCAACATCTTAATGATAGCGCCCATAAATACTGTTTGTATTCGAGCGTGGACCCTAGAAGTCAGATGTACCAATTGGCTATTTGTGTTATTCAAATGACCACGCTAGACAACGAGGAACCCGAGACAGGTTTCTTTTATGTTGGAATAATGGCGGGTGCGCATCGGGAACAAAACCTCAACATCTTCATGCAGTGTGTGGCAATCGTGGCAATCGGTAAATTTACACACAACAGAAGAGCGCCACCGTGACCATTCCATATCAGATAAAAATATTAAAGGGATGGTGCCCTAACCACTTTGATCCTGTTGCCTTAACTTCTATAAATTGCTGTGCATGTGCATCAAAGTATACTGCTACCACAGTACCTGAAATGTAAAATTTGTTTATTGGCTCTGCTATTTCCTAATGCATTATCACAGATAGTTTTGCAATCAGTTCTAAGACACGTAAACGAGCACATTATTAGATTCCTGTTCTTGTAATTTTTCTGTGCACAGCTGCTTTAAAACTTGAACTACGACCTGTAGCGTCCTGGACTCTTCATTTGTCACGATTTCCAAATCACCGGAAGTTGTTACCATTTCCCCTTTTAGCTCAGCGTCAATATTGCCATTGAAAATGAGAGCTGAGGAAATGAAAGCTTATGGAAAAGGAGCGGTCTAAATTTAAGAGGACAGGAAAATATCACAGATTGATCTCATTTTGACCTGATTTTAGTAGAGTTATTTCCATATTTAAGTTAATATCTTGAATGCATTGCCCTTGGCTCCGATTTGAAAAAATAATTACAGACAATCCTATAAAATAAATATTTTTTTCTTCATTTGCAATAACAGTATTACAATTGAGATTTGATCAGTTTTAAATTTTTTCTTATGCCGTTGGCTCTTGAGAAGAAGGCGAATAAAAAGATGGGGGAAAAAAGGAAGCTTTTTTTAAAATGACTAATACGAGACAGGTACTTTATTCATCTTGAGGAAGATGACTTCAGGATATGATCAACTGCTATAGATATGGAAATATTTTAAATTAAGGAACATTTTGAAAAGATCTGCGGCGACAGGAAAACTTCAATCTAAAAGGTTCATGCCTTTGAATTCCGTCCCGTGGTTATCTTGTGCCAGAAGAAAAAAATTAATGGGCCACTTAGAGTTAGCTAGGAGGACCCAGAAATTACACATTTAACTATGGCAATGATTATTTGTGTTTAACTAAGCCACACTGTACAAAGAACAGGAATGGCACTGGCCTTTAAAATAATCCCACACCAAACCTTGATATATTGGATATCTCAGGACGATGAGGACCATTGTAAATTGAGATTCAGCCATATGACCACACCCACCTCCAATTATGATATTTTTATCAAACGGGTCAAAGGTGGAACAATGGTTGATGCACCCGATGTATTGATTTGACGATAATCGTCACACCTAATGAATCCTGTGGCTAAACATACCATAACGATTATAGTAAACCTTTGACATTAACGATATTTTCTTAACTACGAGAAAGGTACCCCATGGCCAATTTGTTAGTCAGAAACATGGATCAATACCTATATATACCAATAAATTGACAATAATTGGGATTGGCCTTTGGCTTTTGAACCTTTTAACAGCGTATCCGTGGAGAGGCAAGTTTGTGATGTTGACAATGACAATTTGGACATGTTCTCAAAATATCAACATTTTTTGAAATTTTTCTTGATGACAAGGAAGACAATGTCAGTCTGAGTACTGAACCAAGATTGGGGTGAAAATATCAAAGTCTAGTTGATTGAGAGCGAATATCGTTTTCGTGATATTTTAAAGAATTATTGCCAAACCAGCATTGATATCAAAATGTCCCTTTAACATCTATCAGATTATGTATCTATCATCAATATCCCGCATTTTCAGCATTATATCACGCACAGTTTGCGGATGCAGACCACTTTAAAAATACCTTGTACCCAGGTCTTCCAGGCTTTTCAGTCCTATACATTCATGCTCATGGATGGTCATACGGGCCCTGGATCCAAGGCCACTTTTTGAGTTTGATGGCAGAATTTTGCAAAAATTTACCAAATGTTTGAAAAACCATGAAGCGGTTGGAATTTTGAGCTGATTTTTACATGCAGCATCTGTACGACATCAACAACTACATTGGCAGTGTTTTATGGGTTATGACATGTCTAAATATCAATTATAACAATATATCATTTTTACGAAACTTGCACTGCTAACGGACAACGACGGATGCCACGGTATCGTATAAGCTCCGCAGAGGTGAGCTAAAAAGGAAACATCTACATTATTTACCGAACATGATGCAGATCCTGCTCTTTATCCTGTAGACATGACTTTTATTAAATTTTTCGAAAAACTGTTTTAGATTTCGCAGCCCCAGGTGGGGATGTGGGCCACTTCCTTTCAAACGATTTCAGGGAATTAGGTCACAGCGTTGGCTATATGTTACAACATGAGTAAAGACAAGTTTTTGAGAACTCTGGGAATTTGGCAGAAAGAAACAATCTGGACTCAACTCCAGCACCGATTTTGATTCCCTAAGTTTAAAATGGTGTCTTCATTGAAAGTATGAGACACATTGATAACGTCATCATAAAACTATCTAATGTAGATGTCTGTAAAAAGCCATTAAGGCTGAGCTGATTTAATGATGACATAAACTACAACAATCTATGCATGTCTCTGCACGACATGTAGTTGGGACCTCTATCTCAATAACCTGCTAAAACAACTCAGTAACTTCGAGGTTATGAAAAATTAAGACAAATTATTCGTGCAGTGTGCAATATTGTCATAGTGATGATCACAGTGTTTACAACAAAGCCAACCATAAGAAATTCTGAACATATCGGGTCAACGGGGACAATATCTGAATATGACAACCGGACTTTGAGGAATTATTTATTTGACATAATGGGAAAAAGAGTGCCATGACCACAATGAATTAAATGCCTTTCATTCAGTTTTGGATTATTTAAATTATCTGAGAGAGTAAAACGTTCTCAGGTGGTCAAGTCAACAAATTATCAATCATGATCGTTCTTTTGGAAGCTTGGAAAGAAATTTCCTTCAAGTTCAGCGTGGTCTAGAGCGGTATTAAGGTCACGGATCCATATATGATCAGATTGGTCAGGATGTTTGTCCAGTTCAGGAATCTTATCAAGTAATAAGATTCTATGTGCAGAAACAGCTTGTGTTGATTTGAGGTCTCCAACAGCAGGACCGCACAATTTGGCAATCTTTCGATGGATCAAGTCACGTAAGATGTGTGAAAAACAGTTCATAACATAATGCCTGAAGATAATTCAATACCGGATATATCATAATATTTTATAAAGCTCTCATCAAAAGGTGACTGAGGTCAACAAATGTGCACAAGGTCATGAGGAAAATCTCTTAAATCCAATAAGGTCACATTTAAAACCTTGACACTGGCATATCAGGAGTGGAAACAACCCTATTCCCTTAATGCCTCACTTAACACAGCATTGTCAACAACCAAAAGGACATGTGTTTTCTTTCATATCTTGTAAATATTGAATCAAAAGAAATCAAAATTTTCATTCTTTGGGTCGGAGGTCACTAAAAACCATCAGGTATCTGAATGGTTGCTTTCAATTTATCGAAGCCTGCGTGGGTGTGAGCGTGGAGCCAAAATTTCAAAATAGACGAGAAAATCGACCTTGTAAACTCTTCAACTTGAGAGGGTATGACCTCTTGTGTACAGCTATATGCCGTCTATATGGGCCCCACCAGCCTGGAGACCCTTCACTGCACAAGAGGCACGTGGCCAGTACGTTTTTGAATGGGAGACTAATGCTCTTGAGGAAAGCATGAACGATTTGTCATTTTGCAATAATGTTGATAATGTAGCTTGTGAGATTTAACATACTGAAGATTCAGACTCAAGATTCAAAGATTCAGCAACATCATTTATTGATCCTGATACTTGCATTATAAGCTATGTAGAAATATAGGAGAATTTTCAACTCTTTCGCCACATCCAGAATATGGCATACTGGACAAGAACACCCTTGGTACTCTCTACATCATTACCATAACTGCAGCCATTTTGGACTTCATCAATCCCGATCAAAACATCTTGATGGCATGATTTAGCTCCAATGCCTCAGGACCTAGCTGGACATAGCTGTGAAGTCCTGCAGCCCAATGAATATTACATTAGGAACCTCTGCCTGTTGCCTTTTCATTTGATCATATTTATTCATTACCTAACAGGCGAGTGCATATGCTAGTCCATCTTCACAATTAAATACTAAACTAATGTTGATGCCTCCCGATAAATAATTGGCAGCGTAGTCTCTCATGTGACACTAGTGACTCCTGCTGTAACCATAGGAATCATCAAGCACGCACATATATGTGTACAGTCTGGAGCAGAAGATAAACGGGACATTGATTTTCCAATCTCCGAACTTGTGCAGGTATTATGACTACATATCACTATCGAAACTATGAGACAATTTGCGATGACAGATAAGCATTTATGAATACAACTGCAGTTCATAGTCAGCACCAAATATGGCTTAGCTTTATCCAAACCACTGTTAGCCTGTTGCCTTTGAGATTTGAGAACACCTCAGGTGCTTTTTGATGGAATTCCTGCTTGTGCCAACACCTTATCGAAGTGTTGTAGTGTGCTTCACCAATTGGAGTTCAAGAGCGGAGTCGGAATCAAACCCCTACATCATCTGATCATGGAGGATAAAGCGCCTGCAAAAGAGCAATTTTTGTTGTGCAATGGTCATCATAGATGCCTGCAACAAGAATCGGTGATTACATCCATAAGCAAACAATATCAACTCCTCCAATATCAAAGCAACTGACTACAAGTTACCTGCAGAAAAACAATCTTTTTGTCACACATTGCAGGCATTACAATCGCAGATGGCAGCGACCAGAATCACTTGTTTGCAGGACAACGTATTCTTATTTCCAAAAGACAAAGAGTTGCTTAAATTCTTCAACATCATTGTAGAAGTGGAAATCAATCATGCCACATGATTCTGGGGCAAATCTGGAGCCAGCACCACTACATCGAGCAACTCCACTTACAATATTTATGACGCGACATGAAAATCATGTTCGAATTGCATCATTCACAGAATGACAAATCACAGAATCAAGGTATTGATGATCTAATGCACAAGACTGTATAGTCAACGTTACAAAATAGGCAAGCCATCTGAATTATTTATGCCCTGATATAATCACAAACTAAATAGAAAGTCTTTGCTACGCAGAAGCATTCTCCAACGACATCCATAGTGGTTGTACATTAATTATCTCATTGGAAGAATGGTCTCTGTGTACGGAGAGTGTGCCAAGGCAATCAGATGGCAGAATTAATGGGCTGTTCTTTGAGTGCAGGGGAATATCGGCGAACAAATGGCGGGGATATCGGTGAGGTATAGATATCATCAGTGGTGAAAAGGAAAATAACAATTGACTTGGCAGCTACTTGGTATGAAAGCGACTGTCCCTATCGTGCACTGAATCGACATGAATTAGCATTGGTTAATTGCCGGACAAAAAGTGAGGAATAGTTGGTTGTGGATTTGTCAAGTTGCAGATGGTGAACACTACAGAATGTTCTGCAAAGTAATGGCGTGTTTTAGAGACAACATCCAATGTTTGGCTAAAGCGCCGCATTTTTTATCAGCTGTATTTTGTCACTGATGCTGGCATAAACTTGCTGTTATCGGCTTTAGTTAAGCCCTTAGACTTAAGTGACAAAAGTCGTTTTGAACAACCGGGCCCCAATGTATAATCCATCGTTTCCCATTGCCATAAAACCCTCATCTGTTTTATTTATATTTACATGTTTATTGATTTGTAACTCACGCAACGTTGATGATGAATGTCAGCATCAGATCATGGCGCTCTGCGTGAAATAATAACCCTTGGCACAATGGACCACAACAATCTAATCACTTGGGATTGAGGGATCTACTTTTTGTTTGGTCAATAACTGCAGATGCTGACACAGGCATCAATAGTGTTTTAGTGTTGGGGCAAAAGCTGGGGGCATGTGACAGAAAAAATAACAATAAACCAATGTTTTGTGTCTTTTGTCTGTTGGTAGTGACCCAAAACAAAACTCCAGCAGATCATACACACCGAAGGAGGATAACCTGAACAATATGCCATAATTGGTTCTAACCAGGAACACCAGTGATACACAAGGACTAAATCAATCTGGACTGTTTCAACAAAGCATGTGCTTTCGTGCACTTCAACTGTGTTGAGCAGTACCTAAAACCACACAGGTGGCGGTAATCAAATCATGTATGGATGATTTGTTACATTGTGCTTGATTTTCTTAAGTCCAGTTTAACATTCATGGCAGTTTATTTAGTCCCATATGCAATGTTACTCGATATAAGTATGTTCGACTTCATTATATAAGCTAGCATAACAACTGGACCCTGGCAAACTGACCTGGGACTCGGACATGTATTTGAGTTGGTCCTGGTCAACCAATTCATTCAATCACCAAGTATCCGTATTTCATAAACTCAGCACATGCACATCAATGATTTATCCCATCATCTGATAATTTGGTCAAATGCCAGCATTTGACCAACTGTGACAAATAGACATGATAGTCATAAAATAAACATACTTTAGTGGCCTTTATCCATGTATGTATTGATCAATATCAATAGTTTTATCGCAAAACAAGATATATCTGATTTAGCCAGTATGTCTCACCTCAGTAAGCGGCAGGAGTGATGTTGCAGCGTCATGATGACTGAACTGAGCATTTCAATTGACCCACATTAAATTTATCAACAAGGAAATATTATACCGTGTACGTCACCTGTGAAATGTGCAATACTTGCACAGCATACATGTAAGCTTACCTCAGGCACCAAAAAATATGAAGTAGACCCAAATATAATCATTATAATAGAATAATGCACTTTTGATATCAAGTCGGTCAGGTTCAACCAGTACCAGGCATATACAGATATATGTACTTTGACCAAAATGGAAATACAGAGTTGATTATATCAGGTACATTGGTAATGATTGGGCCAAATCACCCAAGAAGAGTTTAAGGATGGATAAAAGCACTAGATTTCAGTTTAAAGGAATATAACTCCCCCTCCACCCCTTTTCCCAATTAGTCATCTTTCACTAACACTGAAAGACATTGTGGGGCACCTACACAATGATACCACATGGATTTTCATATGGTTTTCCTACATTCTTCCTTTAAAGTCTACTGATAGGTAGATAGCAACGAAGATATGACTAAATGATGCCACAATGGTGGTGATGGTGCCGTTAACGGCGACGACGACCATGATGATGATGATGACCATAATGATGACCATGATCACCATGATGGAACACAAGAATTTCTTTCAAACTTACCATCATTGTCACAGTTAGGTGCATCATTGAAATCAGAGAGATCACAACTGGGGTCAAAGTTCAAGCCGGGTAAATCCATGACCTATGATTTTAAAAGGTCAAATACAACACCAAAAGTCACTGAAAATATGATGAAATCATTCCCTCTTGTTGCAATTTCCACTTATTTCTAAATGAACATCTTGTAACAGGCGGGAACCTGACTCAATGCATGGCGTATCGTTCATACAGAGTATTCCATCATACCAATTCTCCAAACACATGGTGCCAATCGCCAAAGCTAATTACTCAAATTGCTCCAGCACCTCTTCATTGGAGAATGACAATTAGTCTTGATGAACAGCCCAGCTTGTTTTTACAACACTTTGTTTTAGTCACAATTAGTTGGTATTGTATGCTGCGTCCAGAGAAGAAAACCCTCAATCAACGAATCAAAACCTGGACCTTTTTTCCAAGGAAGGTGATGATTGTTTTGTTTGTCATCACAAAGGTGCTAACCAGGGGCCAGGGACTAAGCACAGTAACTGGGGACAGTGACCAATTAGGGGCTCAAAGAGTCAACGATCCTCGTATCTGGAAGCATTGTTTCTGTATCAACCTTTATGTTACTGAAATGATTTAATTGATTTTTACGAATTCCTATGCCTTTTTTCCTTCAAAGGTTTAACTACGTCATATTGCATTCAAAAGTTGCATTCTACCAAACAAGTCGCCAAAGATAGGATGCTGAACTGATTTCTAAAGACTGTCTTCCCACATCAAACCTAACTGGTAAAATTCCCCAGTGATGTCTATATTCTATGATCTCTTGTCTTTGCCATGCATGATTAACAAGACAAATGATATATGTGTGTGGGTGTCAGCCAACAGACTAGGGTGGGTGGCGATATACTGCCATGTACTGCTCAGGTAATCCCAATTCTCCATTGATTACTCAAGGAGGAAGATGTACCAAAGTGTAAATACCCACATTTATCATATTATTGGCAGACATGACCTGATGTTTATCATAGTAATTTATCACTTGTAATAGATTCTTAAATATCGCAAAAATCAATCTGTCAAGGTCACTGTTCCGTGGTACCACCTTGTTGTACAAGGGGTTGCATTAGTCCTCACCTAAGCAAGTGACAGTACATACAGTAAAAACAAACTTAACGGTAGTCTGTGACAGTATTTCCTCTTTAATTACCAACATGGATGTCAGTGTCGCGCAGTGGAAACATCAGCTCCTGTCACCACTGAGGTCTGGAGTTTGATTCCTGCTGATGAATTCTTGATTATACTGATGCCATAGAGAGGCTGATCCCCTTCCACAGCGTATGAAACCTCACATGGCGGCCACAGTTTTGCTGGTACCCTATTTTGAGTATCATAACCTGTCAATGACATCTATCAACACAACTATCCACACAACAAAATGATTCCAATTTCACGGATATGAGACCATAATTTGAGCACAGGATCAACTAATTGGTTCCGTTAATGAACAATCGATATTGACTGCTGTGCAATCAATGAAATAGATTCAGAATAATCATTGGTTTATCTCGTTTACAATCCTAAATCCTGACTGTCACTCGGCTGGTCAATTAAAGGCATCAGGCTTCTTTGAAAATTATCTTTTCATAATTTCTTTTACTTTTGTTTGTCATGATATCGACAGGATCACGTCGTCCAACTTTCAAGTTATGGTAGATTACACTTTTGATAAGAATTGATACCCCATGTTAAGTAATGAGATAGATATCATTGATACAAATCCAGCATGCTTATAGTCACAAGCCACAACGTGACATGCCTTCACACAGCACTCTAGGGCATCCATGTCACCAACGTGAGGCATCGGTATGCTAAAATTATCTTCCTTATTAGCTAATAGCAGTTGAATTGGCTTTCAATAGAGATGCTTTTAAAGCGAGTTTCTGCTTAGGTGGTTTTCACCCGCTTGTCCCCCAAAAGAGTTGCACAACATTGACACATCCCAGAGGGAACTGGTATCTCAACATAATTTGCAACAATGAAGGGTGTTCTTGAGGAGACTTAAAATTGCAAATGTCAGACAGGCCATTTTTGAACGTATAAAACAGAAGAGTACTAAACATTTGTTATTCAAATCAACCTACAATATGGATCAGCAAAAAGTACAAAAATGGTCAATACACTCGCAAATGGCCAATTCTCAAGTTATATTCACACCAATAACCACAAATGACTGTTAGGTTGAAATACGATATGTTCACAGCTCAAGAGCCATGACCGTCGTTGATCAAACTGTAAGACTACGTCCCTTAAACTATATGAAATGGTCAATAAACATTCAATGCTCAAACGGCTGATTCTCAAGTAACATTTAGTACACAGTACATATGAACCGGAGATCAAATCACAGGTTGAAATACTATAAATACATAGCTCATGTCAAGAGCCGTGGGTGCGTGATTATTTCCCTATAAGTATCCACAGCGAGATGACAACTGGTCTTGTATCAGCTGGTCTCATCGTGTATGCGCTGGAAAATCAATTCACGTTGTATACTTAACTATCAGTTATTGATTGCCCGCGGCACTGAGCGTAGGCTATAGGTCTCTGTATTGAACTCTAACAGGTTGACATTGCCACTTAATGCTTGTAGCTGCTGCACCAGGTTTAATAATCTTGATTATCGTGAGTGGTGTAGTGTGTAAGTGAGCTTGGAACGTAATCTTTGGGTTGTTGGTTCAACACTAGCTCAGAACATAGGGTAAAGTGACTAAGACTGCAAGAAGAATAGCAATATAAAATCGCACTGGCATGAAGTCAAGTTTCAAAATCCTCTTTTTGTGAACACTAATGCAAAGTACTAAGACTTATAAAACTTTGCTGCATAAACCAAATTGATAGGCTCATCCAACAAAGACTAGAAGAGAAGCGACAGAACCTGTGTCATTTCTCACTGAAGTGTGATAAGGCAGCATCACTGAAGAAGACTCAGCTGTCAAAATGATCAACAGTAAGTTCCTGTGCTGGAGCCATTTAAGATTAAAATCAAAGAAAACATTACAATCACCTGAAATCAGAAATTTCTATTATTCTACATTAAGCAAGAGACATCGCTGTTGTCCTATTGCTAAACTGCAGAAAGGAAATATGATATCTTCTTAAAGTAAGATTAATGCACATCATCGATCACTATCTTGAACTTGTTAAAATAAATCGAAGAAACCTTGCGCACAAATCGGAAAGTGTTGATACCTTACCATATTGAAAGATCCATGGTGTCCGATATCATCAGTTAAAAGTGAACATCAGTGTTGTGCCGGAGTGTACCTGTTTCCTATGCTCGGCATTAAACAAAGCCCCCAGGAACAACTATTTTAGTCTTGAATAGCGATGACAAGCTACCATAGACCAATATCAGTGCTTTATTCCATTAAACTACTCAATGAGTGGGCGAACAATAGCGCAAGGGTAAGAACATGAATATTTATGAGGTTCGTGAGATCTGAATAACACTGGGCCAGTCTGGTGACTGCGGCTCCATATGACTCTATCCCAATACAGTGACAATAGGTAAAACAAAACCCGTATCAACTGCATGTGTCCAGTTCCACTGATTTTGGGGGTGACGACTGCCTGTGATCAGGTTGAGATTTTGGAAGTACCGACTGCTTGTTACCAGTTCGGATTTTGGGGGTATCAAAATTTTTATTTGCACCTTATCATTGGTAAATCACCCTCTGAGATTCTCCATATGATGCCTTTAAAATGTTTTGCCTTTTTAGTTCTTGATTAGTGCACCAAAAAATAACCATACGCACTGTGACTATTGTAAAAATAACATTTGATTTTTTATGGCCTCAGGTTTGTCCAAAAAAAAAATTGTTTAAGAAAAATATTTTGTGCTTGTAGCTAACATACCATTGCAAAGCCCAGTCAACAGTCAGGGTAACCAGATTACTGTCAGCCATTCTTTGCACACCCTTTCAAACTTACCACAAAAATCTGGGCACTTATACCCCAATCTTATTATACTGTCCTGGGTGAGGCCCAACTCAGACTATTATATCGAAAGTCAGTGAAAGGGGCTAACAGTGCTAACTAACAATAGGAGTAAATCCAAGAAAATTGCCCTAGCAAAAACAACCCAGACGATAAACCCTTTTGAAGCATTTTCGAACAATACCTAAAGAATTTACCTTCAGTTTGGGTCTTGTATAATTTTCACAAGTTCAACAAAGGCTTCGAAGCAAAAGTGTTTCACTTAAGACCTAAACTAATACGTTATAAGTGGTATTTAGATATCATACTAATGTATCAGGTATAGTTAAATTGAAATGAGAAGTACAGACATGTAAAGAACATTAAGGAGTATGTACCCTTGGAACATTTTTTTCAAGTATAACAGAGATCAAAAGAATTATTTTTATTGGAGTTTATATTGCTTTAGATGTTTTAGGACAAGTCAATTATTGAAAAAGATTATTTGAGGCAAGGTAATCGCTGACTTCATGCCAGATAAATGGCAAGTGACCCAAATATTTAACCTAATTCAGTGGCTCCGCCTAAGTGAATGTTTGGAAACTTTTAAAGGGGGTTCGTTCATAGGGGTGGTTCTTGGATGCACCCACAAACCTATGGACCATCTCTGGCATCCTCTACTGACTGAACTTAATGCTAGTTCCGGCCAACATTATCTCAAGCTAAGCCTCAGTACCACAAATGGATGACAACAAATTGACCATTTAAAAGAACCATTCAGAAGTCATTACAGAGGAATTTTTCACCAAAAAAATCTCAATTGAGCTGTACATACAATTGTTGCTAAATAATGTAATATTCATGAATGAAATATTGGCATAATAGTCAATGTCATATAATGTAGATTCAGGTGTTACCACCATGAAGTACGATGACAAACCAGTTGCTTTGTTAAATCAGGTTGGAGAGACCAACTGTTGTTTGTTCTGATGAACTGATTACACTGGCAGAGGATATGCTGTTGTATTCTACATTCATGATACTGGTGACAAGTGTCACTTTGTTGGTCCTTCGACAACCATACTGACCTGCAGTGTTATGTGTGTCGCTGGATCATAGAAATTAATCTGAGTCACATATAGCTGATCGCACCTTATAGATAAACAGAGGGTTGAGACTCATCTGAAACACACCTAAAGATGCAATCGTATTATGTCACATGCACCCGTAAAGGCTACTGTCACTCTCTTTATTTTTGCCAGCCTAATCTTTTCTCGGGTTTTGCTTAACTGGGCAAAACATTTTTTTTACAGAAACTAATGGCAGTTACACCTCAAAAACGTATTTTCACAATAATTTTAGGCAGTGAAAATAAAGGGGATAACAGCATGGTTGGAACAGCCATATAATAAAGTTTCAATGGAAAAATCATTGCCTATGTTCTCAAATGTGACAGTTTATCAAGACTTGGATGAGTTTGAAGAACTTTTTAGAATGAATATACTACATTTGAGCTGACTCTTCATACAAAACACTGGTCTCTATGTACTGGTGATCACTTGATGACCTACCACACCACACTAATAGACCATTTAAATGCTCGTGTACGTACATTTTGAAATCCCCCGACACTGCCGCCATCAGAAGCCACAACACCATAACAAAATGCCTAATGAAATTTCATGCCGCGGCGATATAAGTGGACCTGGGCTGTGTGGATAAATCAACGATGGATACAAGATGATCATACATATATATCAAGTTAATTATCACAGCCACGATGGCAGAGGATGTCACTAAATCAATAGTAATGTACAGCAGCGGGGCATGTGTTTCTATTGGGAAATTTTAATGGAAGTGGTGACCGCTGTATTGGAGAGTTACGTACTCTGGTATCAAAAAGATACCAACAATATAAGGAAGTATATGATGAGGAGAGCCAATCATTCTCCAGCAGCGGGGCTCTAAGGTCAGAAAGTTTATCGGAAATGTTTTAGGGAGTCTGCCTATTGGAGAATAGTCAAAGACGTAGATTTGAAATAATAGATCTGAGAGCATCTCTTTTCCATTGGTTTTCGACACTTGCAAGAGTGAATCATTGTATGAAAGATTCACCAACATGGCGAATGACTTGGCAAATCTTGGTAAAAAGTTGCAAGAATGTTTTTTAGGTAACCATGCACTGGAGTAAAGGAGTGTTGGTAAAATCATCATTGGGTGTCACCACTGAGTCATTGTAGCGGCCTCCAAGTTAATTAAGACAGCCACAGTGGAAGAGGATGTCGCTAAATCAATAGTAATGTACAACAGCATGATAAGTTGATATCAAATAACATGAACCTCAGTTGAGATACCTGTCTGTTTCATTGGTTTATGGCCAAGAAAGTACGAGATCACATGAAAGATCGATGAATCCAGAGGAAGGGAATCCCTGCCTGGTGGCACCATATAACTCATCCAGGTCACCAATGCATAATACCATAATGCAAAGGGCAGGTGCACGAGAACATCTACATGTGGTGCCCAAGGAGAGAACGTCAGGGAGGAAGGGTAGATCACCTCGCTGAGGGTACACGGCCAGCGGGTTCTCGCCAAACTTATCCAGATACCAGAAACAGTCATTCCGTGAATTAAGTTGAAACAAAAGTAGTTTCACCTGGTGTATCTTAGTTACTGCTTAGTAACTTTGGTTACCTATCAATGCACCTGTAAAGCAGATAGAAATCTGGTTATGCAATAGGTTGAACATAGTTCCCCTTTGAGTCTGGCATGATATTGCGAATCACCCATCCATCCTTTAGTATCAAAAGTACTCTGCAACAGCAAGTTCTAAGCTATTCCCTCATAAATCACATACATGTATGACCCATTATTGGAGATGGAGGATGACAGTAATCTCCAATAGCAGAGATCAACAAACCTATAGATTTTTATATAAGATTCAAGATACTCTTCACTTGGAGAGTTAATGGATCCAGACTCTAAAAGTCTGCCTCGCCCTGAGTTTACTGAAATCTCATGTACATTTTGATCTGAAAACCATAGATCAAATGAATAAAGTTGGCTGAAATGCGCCAACCCCATTTTATGACTATTACCAAGTGGTCTTATATTGTCAGCTGAAGACATAATTGAGTTATTAAGATGATATGTAACTTTGGGTGCAATCTTGGAAAGTAGTCAGAAAAGGTTTCATGCCACAGAAATTACTCATACAAGGTATCATATGACAGTTACTTTGCAGAACGAAAGATTGGATGAGTATCAAGCCTTCAGGACCCTTTCCAGCATTCATCCTTTTGAAGGCAACAAGAGGCCCAAGGGCCAAATGTTCAGCAGTGGTGAATAGCCATCACTATTAATGGCCATTATTCAGGGTTAATTCATCAATGTGTACTACAATCTGGCCACATTCAACAAAGGCAGGTGGAAGAGGCCCTCTCGGATGAACCATTTCAGATTGCAAAGTCAGTATCATATTTGAGGTGAGGTCAATCACGACATTCATAAGCAATCAGCGTCTGCAGCTTTCTGCATCTTATCAAAATTCAAAATATATACCTCGGCAACATTAGGGGAAAACCTGTTCCCTCATACCGTGGTAACTTGAAGTACAACATGCCACCTTTCATTTCAGAGTGCTAAAATGCTAAAATAGTCAGCCCCTCTTGGAAATAATGCACTATTACCTTGGTGAATCAGAACGACACCTTTATTCTCATTAAAAGATAAAGGTTAGCTGCACTACTAACTGGCATTTGCACTCTCATATTAAAGGTGACATAGGTAACATTTACCAAAACATTTTAGCCTACATTGAACCCGACTCTTTCCACAAATGCCAAACGGTTCATTCTCAGGTTGTTAAACATCGAGCAGCATAAAAAGGGATTGGGAATATCTGCGGCAGAAAAACCACGCCAAGAATGCCATGGAATACGGAATGCCATCTGAACAAACAGAAGTGTTAGTTGCCTATTCGTTACAATAAAATGTGGCGGTGATAAAACCTTTTTTCCAGCGAGATGTACTGATTGGTTGTTTTAGTCTTTAGCATTATGGCTGCTCAGGTGCCTGGAGCAAATCTAAGACAAGATGTAAGGAGAGCCAGGACTGATAACTCCTGAACGGAAGAAACGGGGGTGTCTTCACATGTCTAACAGCTCAAAAGTACCCTCTTTGCTCGCCCAAACAATCAAAGGAACAGCACACTTGCAAACAGCCCAACCATTAGCGCCACCTCCTTCCAAATATTTGGTGCAGGCACTAAAATTTCTTGAGCTGATGATGCTTTAGACCAGATGACTTGAATTACAGTTAGATGTTCTGGGACTAGTTAAGATTGTATTTAGCACCTCATGTTTTGGTCTATATTTTTGGGTCTACCCCCCTTTGGTTTTGATTTAGACAACCAACAACCGCCAGCTCAGTAATAATCATTAACACATGATTGCATCTGCCAATAACATTAAATCACTTAAGAGTACAATATCATAAACCATTGCTTTTATGAAAAAAATAATATTGGTACTGATGTTCTGGGCCATGTTGTCATCCTGGGATGGGCCAGTTGATTACTCAGCAAGCTAAACCAACCACCCATAGGATAATGAAAAGTATATTTGCTCATAAAGTAAGAGTAACATTAGCTCATAAAGGAAGAGTATGGTAGTGTTGGCCTATAATGTAAATCTGGCAATATGGAATTGATAAGCGAGTTGGTGGCTGGTCAATGTTGCTGCATGTTGATCAGGGTCTGTTGCAGCTCTTAAGGGGCGACATCAATGTTTGCTGAAGGGGTTCTGAAATCTAAGAAGTCATAATGACTCCTTACTGATTTTATAGTATGTAATGTCATTATCCCTTGTACTTGTCATGTAATCAAAAGGAAATTGATTCTTGCTGAATAGAGATACGAAATAATGTAAACAGAACATCAACATCATTGAAAGTTAAAAGCATGCCGATATGTCGAATGTCAAATCAAAATCATTCGTTAACAAAATAAACCTAAAACCGTGAACAGTAAACCGAAATTTGAAATCAATAACCTCTACAAATAGGTGTCCTTGAAAATGATAAAATGTTGATAGAAGAGGTTTTTTCATACCAACAAATTGACACAACAAGTGGAAAATCAACACCATAGTTGCAGCAGTTTCAATGACCGCCACTTGGCACTTGGAACTTAATTGTAAAATCAACTGGAAATGGCTCCTAAAGTGGCCCCGATTCAATTCAAGGTCACACTATCATGCTAGGTGCTGTATTGCGCTTGTTGAGAACAGGTTTACAATAATTACTCTATGCAAATGACAGCATCTGAGCGATGAGCTGTTTTGATTGGAACCCGTTGGAGAGGACCATGCTGTACAGATTATTCGATGTGGGAGAAGCTTTAAGCATTTATCAGTGATTTCTTTTAATTGAGTATGATTGACTTTGTCTGGAAGATTCTAGGACTGTGTCAATTTTGGAGATCACAGAGTCTGTTAAATGAGCTATCATAAGATACTGCCTGTTCTTAAGCTACCGCAGACTTAACCTATTAGGACTACTATCCCATTTCCATCATCATTACTATCTCAAAACTAAGAGCAAGTTTGTTTGAATATTTTTTGAGCCATATTCTAAACAGATACTATATGTCCTAAAATATCACATTATGACCTCTGTTGAATAACATACAAAATTGCGGATATAATAGCTTTAATGGCCTCTGCAAAAGAGTAACACTTGACCCATTCATAATGTTTGACACACATCTAACCTTTACTGTTCTTGATGATACTATACAGAATGGCAGATTCATGTTGATAATTTGCTAATTGCCTTGGTAATTATTACTGTAAAGAGCTGAACAAACATCAAGCAGCCATTGTGGTGGTGTAGTACTGGTGGGGTTGATGATCAGGTATCTGTACGTGCAAATCTCAGCACAGACGACAACATAATTCTCTTCCTCTAACCCGTGAGTGAAGGACTTGATATGAAGTGCGCCTGTTTTTCTAGAAATTAACATGGCCATGTGCAATTAGACAAACCAGTGTAATGAAACTTGGCATGTGTGGTGTTTTTATATCGTTGTATGCAATAGTCTTATCGAAACACTCTTCCTTATAATAGCTCAAGGCAATTTGCATAGAATTCCCTATCGAACAATGAAAAAAAATCAAATTCTTTCATTCAAAACCATCGCTGTATATCCCCACTATTTACTTTTACATTATCCCACTACTAATGGAATCCTCCAAATCACAAATCACAATCAAAATAATTCCTCAAATAAAATCAAAACTATTGTTTGAAGCAGACAGCAATGTGTGTAAATTTCAATCTACACAATGTTTCGCAAAAAATAAAACAAAGACACTGAAGTGATCCATGCCATGTGCACAGCAACATGCAAGGTAAAAAGTGTCGCAAAAAGTATCACAGGAAATTCACAAAGAAAACAAAGGAATTGCGAAGAGAACAGTTGGAATCACCAGTGTTGTCACCTGGGGACAAATTGGTGAACTATGCGATTCCTTTGTATCTGATCTGTATCTTGCATTGCCAAGGTGATGAAGTCTGCGCTTAGTGTATCTATTATTGGTGCAATCAGGGCTTATTGATTTCACAGTCTAATACATACCCATTTCGATGAGCATTCTCCTACAAGGTATTTACAAAGTCCAGGATCTTGGCACTTCTGACACTGGCCAGGAATGGATCAGATCTCGCATTAGAAGAGATAAGCCATCAGTTCCAAGTTCTTGGAGGAGAAGCGTGGGTTACAGAGGTGTTATCAACCTCCAGAGTAAAGGTGAAGATGTGACGCATCAATAAGAGCAGGGACTCTATCTAGTAATGTCAATGGTCAATTTCGTTCTTATATAGTGTTAAAGAAATTAACCATTTCTAGACAATTCAACTATGAACTTTTCTATAAATTTTAGAATTTATTCAAACAATTTATAAATAGCGAATATCAGACAATTTTACAGCATTTGAATGTATCTGACAGCCAACTTGTCAAGCGCCATAGCAAGATCATTATAACATACATGAATATGAATTTAGTTGCCATAACACCTTACCCCACAACACACCAAAACTTTTCTTAAATTCCATTAATTATTCAACAAAATCAAACACGTACTTAAAATAGAAACAAAGACTCTAAATGGAGACTTCAGAACAATTCACAGTGTTTACATGGGTTTTTAGACATAAATCAATATTCAATTCCACCGTTGAAAACAGATCATTTGAATATTCAAAATTGCCACATCATGGCTTGGTTTGACAAAATTTGCAAAACACCAATTAAGTTCATGATCACAGTATTCAATCTTGTTATTGCGCCAAAGCATTAGAGAGCTAATCCATCTATTTCCAGCATTTTTCTCCTAACTCCTTGGCCGATTTTTTTAATGGCAATTTCCATTAATACCAGAACCTTTGAATTAAAATTAAACCAGCTGATGCACATTTTAGAGAGATAAACCCAACCATGCTCAGAAGTTCTGTTGGCATGAATTAGCCGATCAATACGATTCTGCCACAGTGAAATACAAACATTCATTTGGCGCCATCAAATATTTAATGGTATCAGAGCACAGCGCTTTAGACGACTGCTGCTGGAAAAAAAACTAAGAGCCATGTTGAGTGAAATCATGAATCAGGATCATGCAGTGGCAAGGAAATGGGAAAGGTTGTCCATTAGGTTCAAATAAGGGGATAGGTGGTTACTGAGTTCGAATAAGAGGAAAGGTGGTTATCAAGTTCAAATGAGGGGATGGTGGTCATCGTGTTCAAATGTTAAGGGGATAGGTGGTTTCTGTGTTCGACTGGGCGATACTGAGTTTAAATAAAGGGATAGTTGGTCACCAAGTTCAAATAAGGGGATGGGTGGTCACTGTGTTCAAATTAGGGGATAGGTGGTCACTGAGTTCAAATAAGGGGATGGGTGGTCACTGTGTTCAAATATGGGGACAGGTGGTCACTGAGTTCAAATAAGGGGACAGGTGGTCACTGTGTTCAAATTAGGGGATAGGTGGTCACTGTGTTCAAATAAGGGGACAGGTGGTCACTGAGTTCAAATAAGGGGACAGGTGGTCACTGAGTTCAAATAAGGGGACAGGTGGTCACTGAGTTCAAATAAAGGGATAGGTGGTCACTGTGTTCAAATAAGGGGATAGGTGGTCACTGTGTTCAAATTAGGGGCTAGGTGGTCACTATGTTCTAATTAGGGGATAGGTGGTCACTGAGTTCAAATAAGGGGACAGGTGGTCACTGAGTTCAAATAAGGGGGTAGATGGTCACTGAGTTCAAATAAGGGGATAGGTGGTCACTGTGTTCAAATTAGGGGATAGGTGGTCACTGTGTTCAAATTAGGGGATAGGTGGTCACTGTGTTCTAATTAGGGGATAGGTGGTCACTGAGTTCAAATAAGGGGATAGGAGGTCACTGAGTTCAAATAAGGGGATAGGTGGTCACTGTGTTCAAATAAGGGGTCAGGTGATTGCTGAGTTCGAATAGGTGATTACCGAGTTTAAATAATGAGATAGGTGTTGGTCCAGCATCATCTCGAGCTATTCTTTTTGATGACTATTTGTCATTATGCACAAAGCGCCTCGTTTTGAATTCAAGGAGACAAAATTGATGCATGATGGTTGGAATCACTATTCAATCCCCAATAATTGCTTGTATCACATAATATATAACACCGGACATCTTGCATGCTAATCATAGTTAAACCTGGTGCCTGAACTTTGAAACGCAACCCCTGCGCCAGTCATATCATCATCCACTACTCCATTACAACCCGATATAGTGATACTTCCACTCAATAAGCCAGGTTTGAATTACACAGCTATTGTGTATGATAACATATCGTTATGAAAAACGACCGGAAAAAAAAATCAATCAAACTCCTCATTTGATATGGAAAGTGACATTCTTGATTATTTTTCTCCATTTTATATTGTTGCCGTTATACTCTTAATTGCCTAGCTAATTCTACATGCTATATGAGTCCTGCCCTATAGATTTTTCGTTCATCCCGTACAGTGCTTTTACTCCTTGGTAATATTACCCAATCTCATAGAATTTATTAGATATTTGTATCATGATGACTGAGGGGCTGTCTCCAAGATGGAATCAATGGATGCAATGTGCCAGCTCCCCCGATTAGGTTCTGGATAAACACAAATGATGGTCACTTGAGCTTACTTGTGTCTTGAAAAGTAGTCAGCATGAACCTGGCCCCTAGCAAATTCACGCTGGGGATCAATTATTTGTCATGGATGATTGCTTTAGGTGGCTGACCTCTGAGATGCCCCCTTGAGGAGTTAGCCAGTGCCAGGGATCATTGACTCATTAAGAAATGACATACAGGGAGATGCTTTTATATCCCTCATACACAATCACCACCAGCGCAACTTAAGTTGTCATTGGTAAACTCTGTATCCATGGCAACAAACACAACACTGTCTTGGAAATTACGCATCCTGATAACGAAATTTGCGACAGTAACCATGATAGAGGCAGCCACTCGTTAAAGGGACACTAGCCTATTTAGAAAGCATTTTAGGATCAACCAGCCAGGGGTCGGTGTATTTCAGAAGACTTAATGCGTTTGTCAATACATGTATTTCCATAAATGAAGTTAACTGGGTTTTTTTCTTTCCAAATAACAATAATCCAGCAAGCAACCATCATGATAACAAAATAATGAATTGTTAGTTATCATAAGTGACATTTAAAGAAAACTCATATTCAAATTGAATTGTATTGAATTGCTTACAGCATAGAAATAAGACGAGTCACGCAGGAATGTGGGTGAGAAATGGTCTCCTTTGGGCGAGAATGATCACCATTAATCAGTAATTGAACAAGACTTGTAAAGTCCTCGCTGTTTAAGTGACAGCGAGATATGGCGCAGACCCTTAAATTAACCTGCGAATGATCAATTTATATTAGTCTTTACATGTGAGTCGACAAAGGCAATCCTCACATTTAATTAGTTTAAGTTCAATTTGGTATAACTGAGGAGTCTGAACTGTCGCTACGTGCGATTTTATTTGCATAGGGATCCTGTTTTATCTTGCTTTTGCGAACAGGGAGAACTGTATCAAAATGCATAAAATTGCACAAAGTCACCTGATGGTTCCCTCCTGTTCATGGGTGACAACGAAAGATTCAACAGCCATGAAAGAAACACAGCATTTACAATGGATGAAAACAATTGTTGGAATGCCATCCCTGCCGCTGCACCAGTTATGAGCCAATGATCCAAGAGTAGGATAGTGAAAAAGTGTAATAATTCTCTCCATGTCAACTGGGACTCCTATTGATTATGAGTAACGTCTTACAAGCAACGTTTCAATGGACTACCCTGACATCTTGCTCTTGCGCATCAGAGTTGAATCAAGTACAAGATTAAAGCAAAGTTTGCAAGAGCATTATAATGGCCAATTTACGCCACTTGACCTCTGCGACCTTGAAAATTAGGTCAAATCAAAAACCCTTATGATATGTGATGTAGCCTTGCTAGGAGTACCTACCATAAAAAAATTTTGCGAAAACGATATAAGTGAGATATCGCACTTTTTGTGTTTTAACTTTTGTCAGTCAAGTCAGAATCAGATCGGACCGAAAGTCAGAGTCAGGGTCACCTGACCTTGGGGGTTATATGTACAATTCTAAGTTTCAAATTCATAGCACTAGCAGTTAAGAAACGTGCCACTGTTTTTGAAACAGGATACAGACAACAACGACGACGACGATGGGCGATGGACAACGACGGACACTGTGGCATTGTAGTGACTTCCCTATGGTGCGCCAAAAAGTAGGCATGAAAATAAAGAGCCATGCAGTAACCAAATTTCCTCAGGTACATCCTGTAGTGTGCTATAGTCACTATAGAGGCCACTGCATTCAACCATCTTATAAAATTTCCAGTTTGCCAAAACATAACATAATATTTTTCATCATGAAGTCACCCTCTTCTCTCATCCATGTGATTAGTTGATAGGCAACTTTCTGCAGTTTTTCCAGTGTTTTTCCTGCTATTATAACAAATGATGGCGTACATCAAAGATCCCGTTCTCCATCATATTTTTCGCGTGCGACACATCCTGATTTATGATCATCCCATAATCCCATCAACCAAGAGAAATGGCTTGTCATTCCAGTCATATCTCACACCTTTTTTTGTCTTGTCGAACGAATCTGTAGTTGCTTTCCTGTGAAGTTAAAGGCCTTCTCCCTTTGTTCCAAAATTTGAATAATTTGTTATTTTGTGAATACACACTGAATATGAATTTAAACAATGCCATTGCTGAGACTTTTATACAACTACTACAGAAATCAAGTTTCAGTGAATTTGCATGCATAATAACAGTACTGCGGCATTGTGTATTTCTGTTTCTTGAGCCACCAGTTTATACAATGAACTCGAACGGAATACCCCTTTAAATCAGGAAGATGGTGACAGCTTGGTGAAAACAGACCCTAAAAAATATCTTAGAGGGAGAATATCGGCAGGAACCAAGTGGGCCAGATTAAGTTACTTCAAGTCAAGGATAGCTGTCCCTTCTACCTCACAGTACATCAATACTATTCATGCTTGTGTGAGCGATAGTTTTATCACCAAGTCAAACGAGACCAAGCTCCCTATGTCTACATTTTTCAGTCTCCTTTAGACCACAAACACAACCCCCAGCCCTTCCTATAGTTCCGCTTTAAGAACAATTTCCTAAAGAAAATCATAAATCTCGCTTGCATTTATAATTCCAACAATCCTGAAACCAAAACGACACCCTCTAACGAAGGATATGGTAACCTGTCTTTGTTCAAATATTTCCTAAAACCTTTGTAAGTAACTCCTCTACCAATGATGCCCAAGATTGCGCCGCATCTCGCTCCGGGCCATTGTTCGTAAATCATCACGATGACTCAACAACTAGTCACCAATAGAGCGAAGTTAAAATACACCAATCAATACACTGACGGAGATAATTCAATTTCCAAGTCAAACATTTCGCGATTTGAAAACGATCAGGATGAAATGTGGCAGCTTTAGACCTCGTTTGCCATCAAATAGGATCGAGATCAAATGTGACTCGAGATATTGAATGTACTTTTAAGGGTGTGGAGGAGCACATTAGGTGATAAAATGGTAATTTCTTAACTGGTAACAACCAAATTCTTTAATGTCAGAGGAAGAATTTTAAAAGTGTGTCTGTTATTGATGTCCAATTCTGTGCGCTGCACCATAAGATGCACCTATAACAGATGTCTGATGGCTCTACCCAGCTGAAGTCTCTAGGCCTTTATGGATTGGCACCTAACTGTAGTGGCACATGAAAAATGCTCATCCCGCTTCGAGGAGGAATTCTCCCCTGAGAATAAATAACACATCATCTCAACAATTCCATGATTTGGGGTACCTTGACTTTTTTAAATCAGTGAGATGAAAATATGTGTCATACCTGCTGACTTGGGTGAAAACTTGTCCCTGTGCGCTGCACATACTGCCAGCAGTCTGTACCCAAGGTCAAGGTCATAGCCCGGCTGAGCAGACACTCTGCTTACCACCTAGAAAGAGAAAGATGACAAAGAATTGTTCAAAAGTTTGATCATTTAGAAAATAAGTTACTTCAGTAAACTTAATACCTTGTTTTAATTGTAGTTTTTCAAAGTTATTGTTTCATTCATAGAAAGAGGCAAATAGTCAAGTAAACTACCCAAGGTCATAGGTGTCAATCTGCTGACCTTAAAACTTAAACCTCACTCCCCAATCACATGACCACCTTGCCTTAATATGTCATTTTGCAAACAGACAAACAGTAGCTTCTTATTGTAATTAGCTTTAATGATTGAATGGGTTAATGACTGATGACTGACAAATGGATATTCATTAAACTTTGAGGAAAGTTTCAATTGTCAATCTATCATAATCCAGGAATCTCGATGGACGCATATCAAGGTTTGAAAATTAAACAATTAGAGACAAAAACACGTTCAGAGTTATTAAATCAGTTATTGAAAGGCTGAATCATCCGAAATGAAACGAATTAAATGTCTTTATGTGGACGCTCATCAACAGCCTCGTTCCTTGGTACGCTAATGAGAGATGATGAACTGTAACAACAAAGTAATAAGCCACCTAGGGCCAGGCTAAAATCATTGACAGCAATCGTCTGCTGTCACTTCTCGCTGCCTGGAACACATCCAAAGTCAATTGAATAAAATTGAACCATGTCCACAAGGTCGATACATGGCCCCTGGGGTGATGCCAAATTGACGTTTCAGGTCCGAGGGAGTTACGATGACACACGGAAACGTCACCAGATGGCCCTCTTGTAATGGCTTAGTCAGATGATATCGCTGGTGACAGTTGACAGAATGGCGTTATTGGGGGATTGGCAAACAAGTGAGCAGTGACTCTTCGCTTGGCTAACTGATTCTATCATTCTTTTTGGTTGGAGTTGCTTTGCGCACTAAGTTTCCTGAATAGATTACCAATTTTTCAGATCACTTTTGACCAAGAACAGCAGAAATACGAGCTTTGTTAATATAAACCAGCAAAAGAGGGTGTCAGCCATAACCATGACATGGAATACGACCTCATTATCTAAGCCTTATGCACAGGTCTGACATGGGATTTAAAATATTAATGTGTGGATAAATGTAGTTTGATACTCAGTTCAGTTGAATTGAAGTTGTCATTAGACGAGTTTAATTCACTCAAAGTGGAAGTCGTAAATGATACGCAACCTCTGTATTAACTCCAACTATACTCCTCCTAAAGTTTTCTCAAAAGGCTCAACCAATCCATAAATTACAATTTGAGCCAACTCCACAGCGCTGTTGCCTTGATCAAAGAAGACCCTGGGAATTCATTAACCCAGTCGTCAAGTTTCTTGCAGCTAATTTTTCAGCAGGAGTAAATGTGGAGAATTTCGTTGCAAAGGCTCTTTTCATTTGTCGAGTTTCCGGGGAAATAAAAAGAAGACTTGACACTTCTCATGTTTTCCGATACAACCACATTTGGAGCATCAGTTGCAAGAGTGGCATTTAGAACTGGGTGCACACAGAGCTAAATATCTCCATTATCATGTTGCAGAGGTCTTTAAAATCTTAATAGGTAACAAACGTTTTATTTTGTTGACATCAGTAGCATTATGTTGTCTAAGAAGACACAATGGAACAAAATGAAACATAAGTTTTTCTATAAAGAATTCTGAATACCTCTCCGCCACGATACCAAATACATTCTTCACCTCTGTACTTCTGGCATAACAGGCATTTGTAGTCGAAGCACCAACAACTCCCTATGCCAACCCTGCCATCGAGTGACCCTCCCTCTCCACATCTAACAACTTACAGATGGCCGCACCACCGCCCATTCACACCATCCCTCACTACCCTCCCTAGTCAAACCTTGCCATTGAGTCACCCAACCACCCCATGTCTCACAGATGGCTGCACACCACCTCAGAGTCACACCATCCCTCACTACCCTCCCCAGTCAAACCTTGCCATCGAGTCACCCATGTCTCACAGATGGCCGCACTACCGCTCACAGTCAAGTGAAACAAGACGCAATGTGATAAATCCCACATAAAAACACCGCACTGAAAAATCAATGGTTCCTGGCTCGCTCTCTAGCAAGCCTGTCCGATCTTGGCAAACTGATGAAGTCTCCTGTTCGCCCGATCAATACGCTGATCTTTTTCTGCTAAATTAACTTAAAACACAATATCTTGTTTCCCAGAGCAGAGGCCATGAGACAGTGGTGACATCTGAAGGATTGGGTTGATGTAATCATCATGTCATTTCTTCAGGTTTCATATGCCTCCCAGAGTTATCACTTAAGCCTACATATTTGCTTGACCTCAAAATTCAGGTTGGTTCTTCTGAAATTTAAACTTTGAACTGATCCCAAGAAAATAAGATATTTCTCTTCTTTTCGAATTAGAAATTTTCTGAATTAGCTTTTACATACAGCCAAAAATAGTGTGTCAGAAGCTTGTCCATTTGCATCTCATTTTGATTGAGTGACCTAGCCACCAAAGGACACCAGTAAAGTAAAGAAACACATGGCATTCTGATCAAGATGCAAAGACTTTGGGCACCTAGACCTCACCGTCATTTAAGACAGTGCTATTACTGATGTGCTTACAAACAGATCAGAAGAAAATCCTCTTGATATCACAAATCTACCGTTAAGACACTAGTTGTGACACCTACTGAGAAGACAGCACACCAAAGCTAATATTGACGACATCCCTGTAACATCATATGAAAGTCTCCAATAACGCAGTACAATTAATCTCCACAAGGAAACATGGTCTCTGGAGATTTGGAAGGGAATTATCGATCCTCAACATGGCTATACCACATTTCTATCGAGCGCTGATTCTGGGAATGGACAGTCCTCTAATGGATCCAATATTGACCCGTCTAATCAAACGCAGGTCTAAACAGACTGAATCTACTAAGTTGCGATATTTCAAATACAAAACTAATATACATGTAGACATGTCTTTCTGGGTAAATAACATAGAATCAGTTTTTATGGCCGGAACATTTGCCCACTAGAAGCCAGATCAAGGTGTTGGACATGATTTTCAGCTCATTTCCACACCCAGGCAATTGGGTTTTCCGGGTGTGGGTGGAATCATTTACAACCTCAATTGATAGTCTATTGGCAATTTTTCATGTCAATCTCTGCTAATCTTTGGTTTTGCGGGTGTAGGTGGCGTTATTTACATCCTCGATTGGAAGTGTTATTTAGAATAGTTCCCTCTTTCAATCTTTTCCACATCAAGGTAATTGGGTTTTCCAGGTACGGGTGGGATTTTTTTCACCCTCAATTGATAGCATCGATTATTGGTGATCTTTCATGTAAGCCTCTTTTAGTTTGCTTCAAATCAATGAAGCATCTTTTTTTACCAAAAGCAAATAACATTTAAATTTTATTCCATGTTAATATCGTGATGCCATTTTTCCCAAATATCAAGGGACAAATTAGCTAACTTGCACCTCGATCAGGTTAATGATGCTAACCTTTTACAAGGGTTACCAGATATGAGAGATGGACCCTTTGAATAACCTCCAAAAACAGTGATAAGCGCCTTTGAAATGTTCTCTTAACTAAATGTTTACTCAATAAAGTGAAAATTCGTTCAAAACCATCAAATTTCTAAGAAGACACTCTTAAGACAATTTGGAATTAATCACTTTAACTTTGAATAAACAACCCACTTCCTTATCACATTTCCCTATAATGAATCCAACTTTCACCTTAACTGCCTCATCAAACAAGTCAACATCTACTTAGAGGCTGCACGATTGATGGAATACCCATAGTAATCCACCAAGGAGGGCTGGTGCAAAGTTAATGGAATGCTATCACTCCTTTCGCCTGCTAACATCAATAATAGAGACAGATGAACTGATAGCAGAACTTGACAGATGCATACTGACATCTGGTGACAAATTCTGAAACTAAGGGACCTCGGCACAGCTAGCGAGGCTAACGCAAGATACCGGTACATCATTACCACAGTTGAATACCGTCAAACAAATCCGGACCAAATGACGTATGTAAATGAAAAAGAGGCTTTAACATGGAAGATGAATGGGTTTGCCTTTAATGATCGGATTCCCGATGAAAACAACACTTTTCGATACCACAGAGGATGATAGGTGGCACTGGGTAATTAGGCAGGGGAATCTTATCATTGGAATGAAATCCTAAGAGATTCACTCTAAACTTGATTAGTTTGTGAAGGTTTCCATTGAAAAGAATATTTCATTGAGTGCGATAAGTGCAATCCTTGACTTGTTGGCAAGTTGAATGGACTCTTTTGCCTTATTGTACTTGGAAACAGAACGGGCCGAGTAATTCATCTTTAAAACCCTGACACCTGACATCTAAAAGACATTCAAGAGATTAAATGCAAATAAGACAAAATAACATTAGAGTGAGAAAACAACTCAAATAACAACGACAAGCTGACAATCAACATCTTGCAAACCATGATCGCAAAAAACACCACCTTCCATCCGAAAGAAGCAATCAGCACATGACCCTTGCCATTAACCGCCACGGTACAAACATTGCTGTGACCGGGACCTTTGTCTCGCGGCAGCCGACGTCCAAATATCACATTAGTTAATTCAATTAATCGATAGAGGTAATGTCATTGGCAGGATCAAAGAAAAGGCGCAGGTTTTTCTTGTGTGTTTCCTTGCAGGGGACTGGTCAGTTGATATCATGTTACGATGGACGGCGGGTCACACTGAGATAATTAGCTAAGGAGGGTGACTTTATGCAACAAAGAAGGAGTCTGGCAATGTACTTTTCGAGTCTTTATCTTGTATTTGACTAGTACAGTACAGTGGATCCATTTAAAATGTTTTTTCTTGAGCATTTCCCCGCAGGGGACTGGTCAGTTGGCATCATATGTTACGACAGAGAGTGGGTTGCTGCAAGATACAAATTAGCCAATAGGGTGACATTTGCTAACAAATAACGAGGAAAGAGTTCTTGGTTTCCAATTTTGTGCCTATGCACTTTTCAGAGGGAATAAACCACTTGGAACCTCAGGAGTTTGTCATCACTCTAATTGGTATGAGGTACAGTATATACAGTTGACTTCCTAGTATCTTTTCAAAGAAAGGTGATTTACTAAGTGTGCAGAAGAACCCTAAGTTATCCTGAAGAAAATTGACCCTTGAGACAAACTGCCAGAACTAATCAACCACACTCCAGACTGTGCTGTCTGGACAAGAAAATTATTGTTGTTTACACTTGTCCATACTCCAGACATTGACAGTGCTCAAGAAATCACAAATATGGTCGGTATTCTGCCAATATCAACATGACAGCAGACAAGCGTCATTTGTATAGACGGAGGGGAATTCAGTAAATCAGAATCAGGCATGTATATATGATATAATGCATCAGTAATACAATTGTCGGGTTCAGATCCCAGGCAAATAGCCGTAGTGACTTTCTCCACTGATGATCAATCCATTATCTTGTGGTCTTGCCACACAATGGTCAGCAGACAGTGCCCGAGGGTCATCAAGAAATCTATACCATACCTATGTTATTGTAATGAATTTCTGATGTTGCTTTGGTTCAGTCTTGTCAGTTGAGGAATGTTCTTAGATTTCGTGAACATTTTGATATTATGGTGTAGTGGTAATGAATGGCTATGGGACTCCTAATCCGGTTGCCGTGAGTTCAAATCAATCTATTTTGCCACACGATGGATAGACAGTGCGACACCGTCCGAGGGTTATCAAGAAATCTATACTGGTGTAACATAACAATGATATCATGATAAATTTGCGATGTTGCTTTGGTTCGGTCACGCCTGTTAGCAATGACTCATATATTTAGAGCAAAGAAATTATTTCCCATGTTTGGGTTGTGAAGTTGGTAGAAAGCAGGCCTCAAAACCGGGTGGCAGCCATTTTAGATTTTGGTGTCCATCTTTGCCCCAAAGCTTATTTGAGGGGAAGGTCTCAGGTCCGCAAAAAACCCAGAGAATCTTGTTTTTTCCTTGGCTTACAACGTAGCCCTGTCTACTGAAACAACTTTACAAGCGTAAATGAAGCCTGGTGTCTCCATCACAGATATGATAGACATGGTACCAACAAGTACAAATCTGTCACCAGCAGTTTCTGTAATAAACTGCTGCTCTTACGAATTGCCGAAGTTCAGATTATGTTTCTCATCTTGAAACAAAGTCCATGAAATACTCTACTAGAAAAGCTTTTTGATTACTTGGCTTTGTTCAGCATCGAGTGGAAACCATATAATACACCATTTGCAAAACCTTTTTTTTTGCTGATTAACATTGAAACATCGCTAATAAAACCACCACAACGCCACATTAAATCTCCCTGATTTGACGGTGTTGAGTGGTAATCTAGGCATACATAGTTACTAGCCAGCAGCTTTAAGTGGTAATATCTCTACCACTGTCAAAGTCATAACAGACCAGCACAGTAAATAAAGTCATTAATTAAAAGCCGCAATTACAAATCATCCTTAATTTCAGCTGATGTAAATTAATCTCTCGCACATTACACCGGCTTGTTACGCTTGCTGTCATAATGGAGACCGTAATGCATTTCCTCTGCTAGAGTCGCGCATTGATCGCATGAATATTATGAAAATCGTTCTTGTTGATGCAAGTCTTGTGTTTAAAAAATCTCCCCGCATGAATAGCACTTTTTAAATCAAGAAGGCAATTACATTATCAACGCAAAATACAAATGGTGAGCTTGCAAAATTAATGAATCGCGGTGAGGAGAATGCTACACCATAGTGACTCCATTTGTATGAATATCTCAGCAGCATAACAGAGTATAGAACACTTCCTGGAAATGGTATTGATCTGTGGCTCGGCTCTGTGAAGTGTAATCATACACATGTAAGATATCAATCTGTAGGACCTCTGTCGCAGTCAGATGGCAGCCAGGATGTTGCGATCTGTTAGACCTCTGTTGCAGTGAGATGGCAGATGAGGATGAAGTAAAGAGTAGTCAGGATGTTGCAATCTGTTAGACATTTTGCAATCAGATGGCAGGCAGTATGTTGCAACCTGTCGGACCTCCACCGTTGGATAGAGGACCAAACCAACTGCAGCAAGATGGTAAACCAAACCACATGACCTCAATCTCAGCCTGATCTGCTTTGGAAAGCAGATCAAGATTTATCATCTACTAGACCTCCGGCATCTTCTACCAATGAGAATATCTGCCAATAAAATTGCAGATCCGAGACCCTCAGGTATCAGATGTTCTTTTACTTGCACTAGACAGAAGTATAGACTTTTGCAAGTGAAGTAGTCCAGTTATCACAAGTTTACAAGGCTGAGAAAACTGCGGGGGCCATGATAGAAATATTTATGCCCTCTTTTTCTCCATCTATTTGCAGCACTTCATACCTACACTACCAATGCCCAAGCTAAACAATCACCTTCACCACAGCTGAACTCATCTGACATTTGATAGTCTATTTGTTCCTCTTGTATCTCTTGGCTATAGTAATATGAGTGGCATACCACGCAATATCAACATCTGAGCAAGTAATCACACTTGTAATAAGCCTTGGGCAATCGTCATTTAACCACAAACTTTACAACCAAAGCTGCCTATGTGTATAGCAGTATATTTGTGGAGCACGTCAAAGTCCCTTCAAGGTTTAAGGCTCTCAGTGCATATCATAGCTCCTACACACACCCACTGTGTCATCATTAAACCTATCAACTGAATCAAACAAATTTTGGTGAGAATTAACTTTTCAATATTGAAAGAAGCCCATTGGTCTTCCATTAAAACTTGCCGAAAGGTGTTCTGAATGCTAAGTCTAGTTTGAGTAAGATTGGTAAGTTGGGAGGTCTACCATGTTCCAATGACTGCAAACGGAAAAGTCACTTGGCAAGAAAAAGTTATTTTTTTCCAACTCTCCAGAATCTGAATGATACAGAAAATCTCAATACATTGACATCTGCATATTGGACACACTGATATAGAATGAGCACCAACTGAGCAGCTATACTACCGAAAAGTTCCAAAAAATATATAACTAATGTAGGTGCAATTGCCAAAGGAGAAATAAGTTGAAGTCTTGCTGATTATTTTGCACCGGATTGTGAGCCTGAATGTCACCCGTAAACAAATCAATGGACCAGAAAAACCTGAGGGAGAAAGATGATGTGGCCGATTGCATTTACAAACCACATTATCCAGTGATGACCCAATGTCCGCTGAGCCAAGCATTTTTTGTTTGTAGTTGTTTGGGGTTCGGGTAATCTGTTCTGGTGTCTGTTAGGTGGTCGTGGTCAATATCGTTGCCGGTAGATGCATCAATGAAGAAAGGAGTACTCAGGACAGCCTTTTTTTCTAAATCAATTAGGTAAGTTGGTCAGTTCTTGGTTTCTCATGTTTCATAGAACATAAACAAATAAGACTTCTCTAACAAAATAAGGTTTCAGTGATAAATCTTAGCAGTTTTGAGTGGGGTACTTCAACAGTGGAAGACCTTCTAAAGACATTATGTAGATGCACTTGGCAAATCAAATTGACAATTCAGCCCTTTTCTTTGAAATCTACCCAAAAGGCAATAATGGGTTCTCTTGAACAGTCTCATCCCACATCATGTATGTATCCTTTCCGCTACTGTATCAGATTGAGACCAGGACAAACTGTCTGGTTAGACAGTCAGACTGACTTGGATGGCATCATTATTGACCGAGTATCTACTCAATGGGATTCTGTAGGCAATTGCCTATGTCGTTGATTTGTTCATGATGACTGAATCTGACTTGACCCAGGAGTTGTTAGGATGCCATGTGGTGGGTACATTTTCATGCTGATAAAGATGTAAAAGGGAAACTATAGGCAGGACTGCTAGCAGTTCCAATTAGCGGTCTCCAGGTGACTAATCATATGCACAGCAGACAACTTGGTCTGGTATGACTTGAAAAGCATATTTGTTGTACAGTCAATAAGAATAAGAATAATAATTTGTATAAGAATATGTACATAAGATCACGTTAATTGTGTATTAGTTGCAAGTAAGAGTGGAATCAGCATATAAAGGAGACGAACAGAGAGAAGAACTGTCATCATCCCCAGAGATTTACCTTAGCTACGACATATTGTGATCTTAGTCGATAAGTATGATCCTGAAATATCACAACTGTTCAACAAAGCCATACTTCAGACTGCCAGGGATGCTTGCTGATGTGAACGAGGGAGGTGAAGGACAGGCAGCTGATCTGAGCTGAACTATCACTATTACTGTAAGATTAGTCGTTTTGGATCAATAGTACCAACTGAAGAATCTACCTTTCGTTATGGAAGTACCCATTACCCTTTGTAGCTATAGAACCAACTATCTGGTACCAGTTTTACATCAATGGTAATACCATTGCTACCACTTTGTTGCTGTAGTACCCATTACCCATTACCCTTTGTTACTTTGGTACTCCACTTAGCTGCTATGGTGCCCATTATCATTTGTTGCTAGAGTACCCAAGAGTTGGCTTTTATGCCAATGCACCTGTTACACTTAGTGGCTAACGTACCCATCCCCCTTTCTTATTAACAACCATTTGACACTAATGTGGCCGGTACTGTGTGACCTCTGACATCCAACCATCCATCAGCTATTTAGTACTATGCATCCATGTTATAATTCTCACTACTCTTCCTAAAAAAACCATTACCCTTTATTGCAACAATACCCATTACCATTTGCCACTATCGTACCCACCATTTGGTACTATGCGATCTCTGACAACCACCCCATCCATCAGTTTATCCCACTGTTTATCATTGTGGTACCGCACATAGCCTCTCCAATATCCAATAGATATTTTCCTTACCACAGTTGCAGCTCCGAAAATCAATAATCAACAGAATGAGCTGTTGGGCTATTTGCTATCACCCGGAAGGTCACACGGGGTTGGTTTGTTTATCACTTTATATGCAGGTCAGTGCCACAAATGGAGATTTCCATGATAGAATGACCGAAGATTAAAAATCCATGCCACCATTTGGGCTAATGAATTTGCCATTGCTTCAAGCAGACGGGTCAGGTTGTGTTGTTCAATAGTTGGGCACTGGTAATGGTCTTTTTGAGATTTATGTAGAGACAATTTCATGGGTGGACCCAGGAACCACAGAAGGGGAGAACGCCCCCTTTTTTCAAATGCGAGCATGAAGAAATGCTCCCAGCCACCAGACCTTACTTCTGTTTCCCTATCTCTCCACGTCTTTGCCAGAACTTGTGACTTTTTTTTAACTTTCACAACCTTGTTTATCTGCAGAACAACGAACGCATAAACTATGACACGATAATATTTTCAACCGCAAGGAAATAGCTCACGTCACCAGACATCTCACACTGTATGTTTCCCTGGCTCTCCACATCTTCATGACTTTTTCAAATTTCCTTTAGAATATCCCATACAATTCTTTTGCATACATGTAACAACTCACCAACTATAAATGACTGACCACATGATAAAATCTTTAACCAACCGAGGCAACTCATTAGTGTTAGGAAATCGCCCTAGCCACCAGACATCTCATTCTGTTTCCCTGTCCCTCTCCACATCTCATGATCTTTGCCATTAACTCCAGGACCGATCGAGCCAATACCCAATCATCGTCATCTTCACCTGCCTATAGGAACAAGTGACCGACCACGTCCGGTAAATAGCCGTGTTTATTGTCTCGACATGAGATTGACCACATAAGTTGGCTGTGGTCAAACAGGGGAGAAGTGAATATAAAGTATCAGATTACCATACAGTAACCTAGCATTATTCGCAGCAATTTTATTTTGTGGTTTTGCAAAATTGCAATTACAGCATAAATTTTGATTTCAACCGTTAATACATCTCGGCTAACTAATTACATCAGTCAGCCTATGCCATTACGACGTCATGAGTCAACAAAACAGAAGTTAAGAATTCATCAGTTTTGACTGTTTACAAAAAGTTGACATTCTCAAATTCTGATTCAGACAGCTAACCTTTTAATGGTTAAATCCCCTTCGACATATCCACTTTCTCATCTCATAATCTCATAATTTCACTCACAGAACAAAATGCCTTTTGAAGATTTACCGATAAGAGTCAGCAGGATATTTGAAAAGTAAAGGTTTCGATGATATCAAACAAAGCTGGAGTCATTGCCTCAACAAGAGAACCAGGAAATGAGATGTATTTTTATGCCACCATTTCATTGAAATGCGAGATTCTAAATGTCAATCTGCCATGACATTCAAATCATGAGGTAAAATACTGTAAACGCCCAAAGTTTGGTTCCACTTCCTCTCCAGGAGTATCACCTTTTAAAACAAACTGAGTGACTCACGGTGCGGTGATCTAACCCCAACTGCTGACCAGAGTTATTCGACTTTTTTATAGGATATTCCTTTTACAACTTCCTATTGCCAGTGCAGCAATCACGGGAATCTGGTAATAGGTGTCATCAAGAGAAGGAGTAAATGACGGCAATATTCGTGTTATTCACGGGAACTTTTGCTTTTTACAAATTGGAGGTTGTCTTTGAAATTACAGATGGAAGACTGCTCCCAAGACTGTTTTGCAAGTGAAGCAATCACAATAATTACTCTTTTGGGCAGAATTTCCATTTTGTCAATCTTCTCAGCATAACTGTTGTAGAGTCGAGGAGGGGAGGGGGGGGGGGGGAAGGACATGGGTCAGGCAAGTATTGGCCCTAGGTGTCTCGTCAGAGGTGACAGTCTCCACCAACATTGTGATAACAATTTTACCACCAAAATTTTCAGAGGTTTCTAGAAGCATTGTTATTCAGAGTGGAAATGGGTTTTTCGGGATCCCACTGCTAAAAACCTCTATCAGGATTCAGGATATCCACTTTTCTCAATGAGACAGTTGAACATCCATATACATCCTCCCTCCCACCATTAAGTGCCAACACCAATCAGCCTATAAATTTGTACACTAAAAACTAATGTTTTGTGGAGATCACTACTTTACCTGAAAAAAGTGAACTCGTCAACAAACTTACTCGTGTGTGCTACAACGGCTGGTGTTGTACAGCACAATCAAAATGCACGTCAGCCGAACCAGAATCAAGTGAATGGTACTTAATGAAGGGAGCTCCCTGGAGGACAGGGTTGAATGTGCACTGTATAACTCGGATGAAAACCCGAGAAAGACTTCAATCATCTTGGATCAATATCGTCAGCGCGACGGGACTCGTCTGCCTTCCCAGGATTCCATTTCAGATAATCTCCCATATTTGTCTATTTGGGTTTTTAATCACGCTAAGTAGTCGTATTCATGTTAGTCACCATCCCTGATTAGTTGAGATGGACTTGCCTTTTCAAAGCACCAGCTTGATGAATTATTTGATTTTGGGGGGTTTCAATCACACCGATAGATTTTCGAAGTTAAACATTCTGGCAACAATGTAATTAACAAAGTAAAGCACTGCTGGAATTTAATGAGACTAACCTGTTTTTTTCAATGTTAATGCTTGAGGTATCATTTCATTTTGGGGGCTTTGATAACATTGGTGGGAAGCATGCTGGCACAGTGGAAGACTGTTCAATTTGTCAACAGAAAAATCATATCAGATCCTCATTTTGAATTCTTGTAAAAACTGCCAAACATTTTCAATGTTCTATCAGTAACACTTGAGCCTTGTTTTGAATTCTGGTACCCAACCATCAAACTTTTATTTCACATTCTCACAGTACCTCATGTCACATCTCGATACAATCTATTCCCCATCTTCCAGATTTTTTTCAAGCTGTTCCTCGCCGGTGATTCATACAGAATTCTAAACAGCCAGGACAAAGAGATGTTCCATTTTTTCTGCAAGGCAATTAAGGATGCGGGAGGAAGACAAAATGACTCCTTGGGCAATCGATATGAAGTGACCGTTGTTCTTTTCTTCTCGGAGGGATGAGCGTAGGTAAGAGTGATTCTGGTGGCATAAAAACGATTGTCTCGTCTTGTCATGGTAGCGGTTTGTATCTGCAAGTTGTCTGAGGTACTTAAGCCTATTTGTTTCTCTCCGCCCATACAAGTAAATGACGGGCTGGCTGAGATGGCCAAATATGACTCCTATTCCTGAGCACTAATATCTGCAACTATTTGTAATACTCCCAGAGAGTGGAGAGGATACACCTTAAATCATGAATGTACAGGTTAATAGCTAAAGGTAATGATGTGAAGTGCTTTGAGCAACTGGAATCAGTTGGGTTGGTGCCAAATAAGTCTCATAATTCTTCGTCTTGCTATTGTGACTGATGGTCTGGTCAGATAGAAAGTGCCACATTTCAGTCAAAAGCAGCAGTTTTGGTAAACTGAATGCACAGATCCAGTATTGATCATTTTCAATAAACAAATCAATGGATTTTTGTATTCAAGCCCTACATATTCATCTCACTTTTTTCACAGCAAAGCATTATATCACAAATCAATCTTGCCTCCCTCGTCTCTCATGGTCAGCCAGGCTCATTACGACCGTGCCCATGATCTCCCCAGAGGAGCGCATTAACCACTATACAGACATCCCCTTGTCAATACTCAATTAGGTTGTAGCAGTGCGAGATGATCCGGGGATGCGCGCCGAGATGGATTCTGTGGTGAAAGGATCCGCACGTTGTTTATGGCAATGATTGTCTTGGTCAATATTGTTTGGTCATCGAACAACAGCGATGTCACATCTTATCATCTCTTCGATTATATTGTCAAAAAAATAAAGTTGTGGCATACAGTGGTATATGTTTTGTAGTTGCATCCTCGTTTAACCAGAGGTATTAACTACACTCATTTGACTTCCTTTTTTGTAAAAGGCCAAAAGCTAACTGATTTGTGATTTCGTAATAATGACCACAATTCAATGTTACCATCCTTCACAAACAACGGTGTGGTTTTACGAATTCACAGCATGTAGAATCAATCACAGCTGAAGAAGATGACTAATATCAAGTGTTTAATTCTACTGTAATTCATCACAATTCATACAATTATTGCCATAAATTATCACCAGGTTTATTGGAAACCGCAATGAACAACAGAGGCCAAACAGATGAAATTTTCAGAGCAGTTATCATCATCATATAAAGCGGTGACACGGGCCAACAAACTTTGGTGGCAGAGCCTGTATCAAAAGCCTATGCCCTTCGTTAGTTATTCGAAATTTAGAATTGAATTTGAAATCTGATTTGTGGGATCAGGTATGAATTCAGCAATTGCGGCTGATTTCTTCGTGCAGAAAATGGACAACATTACAGTGGTCATAGGGTGCTCAGTCAGGTTTAATGTGCAGTATCGGTGGAAGAAGGGTGTCAGCTATATTTTGTTTCATTCTGAGAACACACAATTTCTCCCCGGTCAATATCGTACCCCCTGGTTAGATTGTCAAAATCAACCATTATAAACTTCATTTGGCCTCATGTCAACAAACCAACCTAGTTAACATCGTGAGACAATCTCTCCTGGCAGTGAAGCTGAAGCGGTTGTGTGCAACATGAATAATTACGTTCATCAATAAATTTGTCCAAGTGCAACCATAATTTTGATGAAGAATCTATAAGTAAAATGCTGTTAACTTCCTCCCGGCTCACAAGAAGGCAGATTTATTACACTTGAAAGATTCATTACGGGCTGTTGGATGCACAATGCTGCCTCCCACAAGGCAACAATACTACTGGAATTTTGAACTTACTAGAATATTCAGTCACTTTTAATGAGCCATTTTTGTTTATGCATATACAATCCCTGCCCTATTTGGATCTGGGAGGTGGGCTTGCAGTTAAAAAATGTCATACGTCAAGAACTCCTAAACGGAACTGTTTCATTTATCCCGCTCCTTCTCACAACTTACAATGAGATTAAGGATAGTGTTGCAATAACCGAGCAAATGTCCTCAGAATCCTCTCTCACTTCCCATGAAAACAGATTTATGACACTTTTCACGAGATTTGTTCAGCGCTGTTGAATTTACTGTTTTGACCCTTGAGTTAACGCTGCACTTGAAGCAGATGATAAAACGGACGTAATGCTCTGAAAAAGTTTGCAGGAGGCATTTGAGGAAAATACTCTCATAAGACATCCGGATCTGGGATGATTTAATAGTTGCTTAAAAGCTGATGTTGTCTTCTCCGTGTTACCCACATGTATCATTCACTGCCGCATTACAACTATAGGCGGCCTCACCTGTATGTATTACCTTTTGTGAGATATAATTTACTGTTTCTTGAATGTGTATTTAACGTATTTATGGTAGCAGTGATGGGGGACATTATTACAAGATGCATCACGCCATAGAGTGGATTGATCATAATTCCGGAAGAATTCATCGACTAAATGAACCCCCTGCTGTCAACAGTGCGGGAGCAGGATCAATATATTTTCAATTAATGTCCGAGGGGAACGGCCTTCTCTAAAGTGTGTATGTTCTAGCAACGAGATAAAGGTTGTATGGAATCATATGAAACTTGGGTTGTATCGATTTATATGTGCGATTGTAACCACACAGATTAAGTGACAGACCCGACTCAGGATGAGACCATACTGTAGAGCCAATAGGGGATTGCTGAAAATAAATTCATAATTTAAATAAATCCTAACAAAATTAACACACCTTAATCAAAATTTTGATGATTTTATTATAACTGACAAATGCAGTCCTTAAGAGAGGTGTCCTGATTACAGGGGTCAAACTGAATGAAAACGACCCATTCCAGAACAAAATTTACTGTCTTTAGAGGGTATGTCCTGCTACAGAGGTATCCTCTAAGTGAATGTCCAGTGTTTCGAGGACACCATTCAGTTGTCCTATCAGTGTTCTTATAAGACTGAGTCCCAGTGAACTATGACACAGTAGTTTGATATTGATCCATTATAATCATGGCTGAAAGGATTAATCTGTCATGTCTGTCTGGGGACAGGTTCAACTGTCTGGCAGTGCATTGCGGACTTTCAGCATCTTGACATGCATGTGATGAGAAGGTTCTTTGTGGAAGGGGGTGACAGATTTTTTCAGGATGACAGGATGGATGAAGAATGACTGTCCTGATTTTTTATGACAACCCTTATTTTAGTGCTATGAGGACATCCCAGATGACAGTCTTGTTGAGACATGAACCTAGGGACATCCAATATAATCCCAGGCATTCAGATGAGGCCAAAAAAGTTAGGGTTATCAGCAATCAAGACCTTACTCTTTTGGCTTATGCCAACGAGATCAGTGCGAGTCCTACATGGCAACCCCTGATGAAAGTCTTCTCAGGACGAGACCTCAGTCACGTAAAGCCATAGCAGGATGTGATCATCCATACTGCCTCCATATCATTGCCTTTTCATATCAAGTGTTCCTATCATTGGTCTGTATGTGAGCGACTGGTTACATTTAATTATATTAAGAGAGTTATACATGGGAGTCAAATAGCTTTTATCTAGATGGGAAATCAAATTAGCTCAGGGTAGAGAGCCGAGTTGGTGGCTAATATCACTGAATACGTGGTGTGGATGCTTCATATCTATGGTCTGCTGACCAGCTTTAGCACCGCCGTCGACTGTAAATTTTAGTACCTCACCAAGCAATTATGTCATAACTGCCAAACACCAGTGATTCATTACTCGTAGACTTGATTCGTTTCGAATGCACCAGGCAAACAAGTGATTATTGTCACTTGCGATGCAACCATGACAACAGGACAATTGTGCTTGTAATGCGGCCGCCGATTGGTTAAATCACAATCATTGTCATGTTGTCGTCTTTCTGCATCGCAGGTTGCAGCGAATAACATTTCTTGTTTGAACAACGCTTAAGTTCCCACAATGACCACCAAGCTCGAAATCATAACATTTATGGCTGACTTACCAGCTTTACTATTACCATATGTGTTTGGTTAAGGTGGTCAGAGTGGTCCAAACTGGTCATGGTCCGAAGTGGCCGTGGTTCAAAATGGTTGTGTATGGTCTAAAATTATCATTGTCTACATTGTTTGTTGACCGAAGTTCTCCTTTGAATGCCAATTTGAAAGGCACAGTACCCACCCTCAGTGTCAACATTCTGGACGGTGTTACCAACAACAGAGTTGACTGCCATGATGATCTATGAGAGTTATCAGGAGCACCTGTCTGAGCAATTAAGATGGGCCATCAGCTATACAGGATGCAAACAGCCATTGATCGCTGGAAAAAGTATTAAAGCCATTCCGTAAACATTCAATATCGTGAAAATAGCAGTTTAAATGAAGACAGATTCATTATGCTCTATACTAAGGATAGTGCAGGCGATCACAATCAAAATGGTTTGTTGTGTCAAGCAACTCTCTCAGTTGAATGAAATAGATGGATGGTGATGTTTAGGATCAACTCTGAGCAATGCAGGAGCCAGAAGAAATGTTCACCATGTCCACTCGTAATTTATCTTCCCCAAGATTACACCACCCCAATATCAGTAGGTTGTCCAATAGCGTTTCTAATGTATGAGTCAAATGTAATGCAGGAGGAAACCAGAGTCCTGGAGCAGACCTACTCTGCTGAAGGAAATGCCCATTGTAAGCTATGGCATTCGCATTAGGGTTCTACGGCACAATTCTGACAACCATTTCGATGTCCATTTGCCTCTTATCTTCCCCAACAGCACATTGCCCCCACAATCAGTTGCTGGTTCTATAAGGTTTCTAATGTGCGAGCGTAATGATAGTCATCCCATTCACATTATCAACTTGATCATCTTCCTGTCTCCGCTGCCAACAACAAGATTGCATGAGTAATAAAATTACTGGGAATGCTCTTTGTGTACTAGGATTGCTCGATTCGCTATCGTAATGCAGGGACCGACCAAACCATCAAAACGGTAAGTCATCAACATTTGAAATGATGTAAACTACATAAACTTCATCTGATCGGACTTTAGTCAAATCAAAGCAGAGGTTTCCATTTACAGTTTAAGGTAATATTAGTTTCTTAAGGTAAGTTTGTGAATCCAGGTATAGTATCACCTCAATGGTCATCAAGGCCTGTCAACAAAATAACCTTTTCTGAACATGGCCATCTATTCCGAGATTGACTGCCGGCGTTGACCTTTTTCAAGACAATATTCTCCGTCTAGTATATCAGCCCGAAGTCACCACAGAGAAGATGGAAACCGGGCTTAAATTAATCATTACAATTTATTGGAAAAGAGATGAGACTTTCGTTGCCCTTAATGCCGCAATTTGCTTGTGGCGATTGGAGATTTGATGGCAACGTTACTTAGCTGTAGTTTATGGTGTCGTGGTTGTTTACTGCTACTGGGCGTTCTTTATCTTCATAAATATCATGAGACTGGCTTATCCGGGGCATTATGCGATGAACCAGGAGATTCAGGACTTCACCATAAAGAATGTAGGCAGAAACAAATTGCATAAAATTTGCGGAATTAGCTGTTTTATGTCACATACATGAGTTGGCAATGATAAGAAGACAGCAAGTTGTCAGTACAGTCCTGTTTAAGAGCAATTTCCCTTGATAAGCATTACCTCAGCTAAAACACTTCAATCATTTTGTAACTGGTGAGTCCTACAGGCAATTTCTTGAAACTCTCCTTCAAGTAAGAGTGTAACTCCTCACTTCAAAGTACACATCACACTAGCAGTAATCAATTTGATGAAAATTTAGACACAGAACAAAGCAGAATTTTACTTATCAAGTGTGTTTCCCCAAAGAAGAATTGGGTGCATTTTTTATAGCTAAAAGCAAAACAAAAATTGTCCCAAATCTGGAGCATCTTCTCCCACATTCTCCAGCACAATTAACAGCCAATTTATTTCTTCCTGTTACTTCAAAGCATACACTACACAAATCAATTTCAGAAGGAAGGACTGTTTTGGCAAAAAATCATGTCGGTGTATTCTACCACTTAAGTGATATCAATTGGATGTGCCTGGGACTGCTATGGCTGTAGAATCTGAAAAGGAGGAGGACTTATGGCCCAGGCAATGGCCGAGCAGACTTCACCTTGTTGCACTAAATGCCTGACACTATGGCCAAATAGGCACCTTTGTCAACAGTAAACTTCACTGATATGGTCAAAAATGTCCAACATTTTCTGCTGACTAAAGCCATTTTTCTCAAAATGTGATGAAACTGTTCACTTGTATTTCAAACCTGTATCAACCCTAACCATGAATAGCATCCCAAAGTCGCCATCCTATATGACTTGGCAGTGGTTTAACAATCAATAGCATATGCAGTTCATGTTAGCCCACAAAGCTAGCTGTCATCTTGAACAACTTGAGTGAAGCAATTTGACCATATTTGAATTAGATTCTCATAAGTAGCAGGGTAGCCAGAAGAGATTGTATATGGCCTGTGAGGAGGTTCTACACCAACCAGAGAATGGTACTTGGTAGGAGCTTTTCTATGGATTCTCATCTCACAAAGGGGAAGTGCTGCGATTCAAGACGTGCAGGATACAAGGCAATCCTGAAATGAACTGGGTGGATCCTGGAATCTCGAGAAAATGGTGCTATTTTTTACAATTTTACAAATTTATTGAGTACATTTCAAATAATATTTTGAAAAAAAGGCTTCGCCCTGGTGTGCTTCTCTTGATTGATCTGTACCTATGCTATTCAAGATCAACATACCTTTCATGGACCTCATTCAGGAGAGAGGGCAGGTCACCTTGTATTGAGGGCACCACAGGTTCAAAGTGACCTATTATGTTGAGAAGGGCAACTGTTCTCCAACAGTTTAGGTCTTGAAGCTTATATCAAAATGAGATATTTTCTATTAAGGATTCGGCTGGTTCTTCAGGAGGTCCAGATGGAAAGACAATGCTACCCCACAAATTGAGGTCAAAAGTAACTTACTGTAAGGCAGCCGATCAGTCCCTGTTCAAACGGTCGTTGAAATGCCCTCGCATCGGAGCACCACTCTAATAGCTCCCTTGCCGCATTCTGGAAGCCACTGGGTGAAGAGAGGCCCTGCAAAGACAACAGACAAAACTGTTAGAGTTCTAAGCCACATTAATTTTTTTTCCAAATAAGAAGATGGTGTATGTCGTTTCTCATATGGAGCCCATTTTCAACATTTTAAAATTGCTTCTTTAAAAGGTTCAATCAAATCATCACCCCTCAAGGGTTAAATACAATCATTATCCCCCAAGGGTTAAATAGAATATAAAATCAATATCCTGAAATCACTGAACACCTATGGCAACTTAAAACATGATACACTTTTCATTTTTATCCCATCCAATTCATCCATAGGGCATATTGTATTGAGTACATTTCATATTCATAGAGTTGACAATTAGTTTCTTTCAAACAATATAAAGGAATGCAAAGTATAATCAATAAGTGGAGATAGATGTTATGATATTTGCATTGCTCAATCAATTCATTGGAAAACAATTAAAACATAAACAACACCCTAGGCAATTTCAATCAGAAAAATGATATTAGTTTCATGTAAAAGATTGTTGATCATGTAAGTTTCTGTATCAAGACCATAATAATTAAATTGCTTGTTTAACAGGTAATTTTTCACCACATGCTATGTATTACAATAGGTTATTAGTGATTTATGCACTACGACCACCATATTGTTATCAGAAATGTCGATCTAGGAAAGGTTGATGACAAGATGATTATGAAATGCAACGCAACTTACAATACAGACTTCTTTTGCCTCAAGTGACAGCAATATATGCAAAATCAACAATTGATGGACCGGTTATCAATAGTCTCTTTACTTTTATCTTCTGAGGTTGTACCTTTTTGGGCAAATATTGCAACAGATATTGTATCCATTCAGTGACGCACCTTACATGTATCCCTATATTGGTCGTACCAAGACCGGCCTTTACAGATAGTCTTTATTAATTTCATGGTCGTACCCATTCTTGCACCAGGTGTAGCACTTGAAGGCAAACATGAAGCAGGCCTTTCCAAGGAAGGTTACTGCTGACCAGTACAGTCCTCAATGAACAAGCTGAATCAGCGATTAATACATCAACATGTTTCATTTCATGATATCTATGTTAATGTAGTATTTGCATCAGCTGTCTTTTATCAAACAAATCACTTGATTCAGAGAAACAAAAACACCTGTCAGGATTGCCAGGGTAAAAAAATGCTGCATCAGCATTGACAGTAAAACCAAAATCATACCAAGGCTTTACAGCGAATGAATGCCTAACGATACAAACAATAATTATGGAATAATGCATTTTAATTACTAGAATGTCTGACTGAATACTATCAATCGTAAATTCTCACTATTTCTCCATTTGTTACGCTGGAAATTGAGCAGTCTTTTTATTCCAAATGTTATTTCACTCGAAAGTAGACTTAAAATCAAGTAGATCTATAGCAGAGTAGTGTAGCTAATCCCAAAATGTTCAATTCAGTTTGAACCACTTTCCTGGTATCTCAACATCTAATTTCAGATAAGATACATTCATCTAATTGATCAATGCACTATTCAAGATTCGACAACAAAATCTTACAATTTCCTTTTGTTTCATTCAAATCGTTTTTTCCGAATGTTATCTGTCTTGAAAAATGACTTAAATCATGTAGATTTATTGTGGAGTAGTTTAGCTAATCCCAAGACATCTTCAATTCATTTCAGTTTGTTACGCCTTCCTGCCTGAACATGTTTTCATGGAAATTTGCTCTCAATCAAGACAGCTTTTTTTCTACGGGAAATGTGACTGAAATTTATAACGAATTTATCTGAAGACAACTTTCTGGAATCATTATTCTCCAGAGGAAGTTTTTTAACATTTTCATTTGCTCTTCTGTTTGTCTGTATCATTTATATCTCTCTGACCATCTTAATTCAAGGCCATCCTACTAAAGTGCCTCAAAAACAAGAGACTTTTGGAGCAGCAACCTGCAATAATCATCGCACACAACAAATAATTTTGTCAGTGAGGCTCATCGCAGGAGCCTGTGAAAACAATCAGACATCACTACAACCAGTAATAAATCTCACACCCAGCAATGACTATAAACTTTTAATTTTCTTAATTGTTCTTCCTACTTTATAATCATTTCCAAATTCAATACTAGGAATACATGTGTCATCATCTGTCATGTCACTTATTCCCTACACTTTCTGGCGCAGGTGTGTCATGGGCGGGAAAACCTTCGATGATATCATCTCTATACTCATTGAAAGATGAGACATCGTCACAACAAGAAAGGGATGTGTGTCTATTGGAAGAGGGGGACAAGTTATTGTTGGACGTTGGGTCAATTTTCATTTCATTGCTCATGACATGCCAACACAACTGCTGAAGGCAACAGAAAGGAGTGTATATTATCCAAAGAAACGTTGGAAAGAATCACAATGTATTGCTGTATGAAGTGATCTCACACTCAAGACCACAAGTTACAAAATGAAGTGGTCCAGGGACCATGTGCTCACCTCGGGTAATGTAATGCATGCCCATTTGTCTTGGCTCAATGGCACAAGAAAACTTACCGCTACCATCTAAGTATAGCATTTTGGTTATAAAGTTGACTGAATATCAGGGTTATTGAAGAGTGTACATGTCACATGAAAATTGGTTGACATCTGTTCAACAGTTTAGGAGTAATAGGACTTCGTTGGATTTCCAAGATGGCGGCCTGGTGGCCATTTTTCTTCAAGACATGGAATACAATGTCAGTCTGAGTACTGAACCAAGATTTGGGGTGAAAACATCAAAGTCCAGTTGATTGAGAGGGAATATCGTTTTTCGTGATATTTTGAAGAATTACTGCCAAACCAGCATTGATATAAAAATTTCGCTTTAACATCTTTTTTTGAATTTTGAGCTGACAACGGACGCCACGGTATCGTAGAAGCTCCCCAGAGGTGAGGTAATAAAGGTGGGTGTCACCCAAAATAAAGCTTGAACTTGGGTGTAACTGTCCAGCCCATGTGATTCAGAATTATTACTATGGCCTTTCTGATTCTGAGGTTGTGGTGTCTGTTGGACACCTCTAATACAAAGATATCAAGCATTTGTAACCTGGCCTTGGACTTCTTAGGTTTCCTTAATGGGTGACCACCCTTTCACCCCCACTTAGCCGGCAATGTAAAAATTAGACTGGCAAAAAAAGAACCCCATAGTCAGTGCTTACCCACAGGCCTTGGGGCGTCAAATACATGGTTAACAAGACCTGACGTACACTCTTCATCAGAACAGACAAAGCCTGATGGATTGGCGATGTTTCTGCCCAGAACATCATTTAAAAGATGCCGCTCTTAGCCTGCGGCGATTGTTTGGTGTTGTCACTTACACTCAGTGAAGTTGTCTGGATGGATATAGACCCAAAAGCCAGAACTTCGCGATAAGCTCGCAGACATGGGTATATCAGGCAGTCGAAATATCAGAAAGAATTCCAGAATACAGACACCTCCTCAAGCTGTCTCATTTGTGTCTCATTACACCAGCTTTAATTTTAACAAGGTAGGCAATTCAAAAGTGTTGCATGTTCATTCACACGAGTCCGTCTTGTTAAAGCTATCAAAATGTGTTTATCCTATTTCAAACAAATGTTGGGTAATTATATCAAACATGATACAGCAGATATACAGTGGTTAAACGGCCTAGGTAAGGTATAATAGTAAGCCAATAGTGTTAATATTGATCTCGAAAGGCTGTGAAAAATGTCCGAAGTACTATGGATCAATCAATAGTGCAATGACATGCCAGCCAGTGAAGGACCATTAAAAGCGACTAGGCATATGATAAATACTGAAGTTGCTAGTACTCAGCTTTCCTTCAAATCACTGTCATACCAAAATTGTTACGAAATATGTGGACACACAATTACATGTCTTGGAATGCATTTCATTGAATATACTCTAGTTTCAACGACCTAAGACCGTTTTATTACCACAAAATCAAACAAAGGTCATGGACTTGACACTATGACCAAGATATCTGGATGTCTAATTAAAGTGCTTCTACATTGAAGATTAATTGCACAAATTGTGTCTTCTTGGTTGTTTTATGAGTACTTGCAGATTAGATCATCACAATTAGGTTTGTTGTTTTCCCCTTCTTACCATTCTATTTTTGAAGAATCTCAAGGTGACTCCTATATTTTGCCTAAATTGCTTTGTCAATATCCTTTTAACACTAGCAACACAAAGTACATTCAATTTCAGCAACGCCAGAAGATAATAACAACATTTCAATAAGATAAGAACCTCAGCGTGTTTTCAAACACATTTCTCTGAAATGCCTATCATTACGTTAATCATACCGGTGAATTCAAGATGAGATTGACTGATGACAATGTAGCGCCTTGATCTGCAAATTGAGTTGTCCCGAGGTCAAGGTCATACGGGATACATCGACGAAATTAGCATCCGGAAAGGATGATGGATGAGATGTTTGGTATAAATTGTGGAATACCGTCATCAGGGGAAGGAGCTAGGGGTGCGGTATTTGGTATGCGTGGTATAGTTCGACTCTGGGGGATGCGGTGTATCGCTATGAAGATAAGGAACTAGAGAATATGGTGATCGATGGATTGGCTTGTGTTGACAAGTTGTGGGTATCATCGAACATTTCATAAGTGATGTAGGATGTATATGCTCCAGAGGATCACTGAAACACTAGAAGTCATGGCAGTACTGTTTAAATAAGAATAACCTGTTGGCTTTTAAATTGACTTGCAGTTCACTGGTTATCATTTTTGGCCCCCTTCTGCAAAAGATACAGAAAATATTTTCTTTAGTGTAAGTACAGTGTAAAAAGTGTCTGCCTGTTTTCAGACTCCAATTATCCTCACTGAGACTATGTATTTTCCTACTGATATCATATTCATTTATCGAGACCATACTGCAACATGGCTCAGCACGATCAGACCATTTTTTCCATCAATATCAAATAGCATCGCCGCAGGCATCACTAGAACAGGGAAGAGATAATGGAAAGGGGGCTTGGAAAGAAACTCTGGAAGGCATTGGGAGGGAGGGATGCACTTTTCAATATTGGCTTTTTAAACCTTGGTGGAAATAAAAGGTTCTTGTCACTAGAAATAAGACTACTGTTTTGACGGTGACTACACAATTCAGTTCACACAGAAAATGCAATCTCATTTAAAATCCACTCAGTCAAACTTACAGGGCTATACTGTAAACCACGACAATGGCTTGAAATAGAAATTGTCAGGTTTCAATTTAATTTAAATAAAACATGATATCATATCCATGTCTGACCATACCCATTGTGTATAAAACACACAATACGGTTCTCTCATAGATACATCCGCATTTAAAGGCTATATTTGCATGCACAGTCATATTACAGTGATAACACTGTATACCTAAATGAATGACCAGCCTGACCAAACAAAAGACGCACACTATTCCACACAGCCGTCAAATATCATATCCAACTATTGTCAACAGCCACCCTCATACTTCTACTCGATAGGACCTACCTCGCTGAGTGATGAAAAATTAATAACTTCTAGGATGATATCTTCGATGGTGAGCTCTTGGTCCATACTTGTGAGTACTAGTAAGCCAGGGTTTTGATAGAGCACCAGGGCAGTGATAGCATCATAGGAACTGGGCAGGTGGTATTCTAACACTATCAAGATGACCTCATGATTATCACTCCAAATGGGGGAAATGTTGACTTACGAACAGAAACACAATCAAACTACGTAGTTTTCTTTGATGGGATAGGATGGGATGAACAAAATTAATCAATTGGCAGGCCTTGTTTTTTAACACAACGGACATCAGAGACCTCTTGAAAGCAAAACCGACAGTCATGAAACTGAAAGGTCCACTTTACAGTTTGCAACTAAGTGGCCGAAGGGGACTAACTCATCGAATTTAAGGGTTGACCATAGGTACTGCCGTTTTGGCTAGACCTCAAAATCCTGAGGCAATTAAAACTCATTCCAAATGAATTGAATGCTCAATTAAAACCCTGGAGGTTGTTCTCTGGAAAACAAAGAACAGACTCCCGCCCTTGCAATGAGAATTCACTACGTTTTGAAAAAGTTCTAATTGCTTTAGGATTTAAAGATGGCGGTACCTATGGTCAACCCTTACAGGGCATAGTTATTTTTTGTAGGTTCTTACATATCGTTGCATTCAGTTTCAAAATGAAAGTCACGGAGTTCAATTCTAGTCACTTCAGGATACTTTCGATGACACTATCACAGTGAAATATAATAGATTTGGTATATGCTGAGATAAAATTGTCTTAAAGATGAGTGCATTTCTCCAATAACAATATCTTTTCTCCACATGTGACCAATATTATGTCACCACAATAAAATAGGCATAAGCCCAATCAGGTAATGACAGACATTTAACTCCCCACACAAATATAACAGAACCCGATGGTTTCTTCGAAGGGATGGTACATGTAAGCTTCTATGCCCTATTTTGCAATACTCTGACCTTTAGCGCAGTGTCACCAAAAGCGAAAAAATAAACCATAACATAATTGCACAGGATGTAATCTTTCTCGAATATCTCCAGTGGCTTTGTTTGCAAAAAACCTTGCAGATAAGATGGATAATGGGTCTGGCTGGGGGCAATCACCACCAAAGCTACATCCAGGCTAAATATACAGTAATTCTTCAACACTAACGTGTACCTTTCTTTATCTTTCACATGTCAACTTGGAGCAGATTCAGCTGGAGCCGGATGAGCAGGAATGTCATTATCAAATGACTTAACCATCGCATAACTTCATGAGAAGTATGAAAAGATTTTTAGTTACCAGAAAGAAAATGTGGAGTTGTCAACTCGATCAGAAAAAGGGAAAAGATGGTTCTTCATTGTGGAATGATGTAAGAAGTGGAAAAGATTTTGAGCAGAAAACATTTTGAGCAGGAGGGGAATGTTTTCATCAGTCTAGCTATGTTGGTTCAGTGATAGGTAAGTCGAGTCAAACCCCCCCCCCCCCCCCACACTGTGGAACCTCTACCATATTCGTCATTTCCATTGAACGTGACCTTTGTAATCAGTGTACCTCTCTATTTAGGACAGCATTTGTCAGTATCAAGAGTGTCCTTAATATAGAGAGGTTCTACTGTATTCAAAACAACACCCTTTTGATGGACAAAGATTTTAACTGATGTCCTTCATGATGAGTTAACTTCAGGATTAAGTATGCTTCTTTCGATCAGGCTATTCGGAGAAGCTCTGTCAACTGCCTTTACCAACTAAAGCACACTGTGATGGTGAATAGGATAACCACTCAAAAATGACCACTGCAGCAACTGTTTTATCTATTGTCTATTTCAGATCCAATTCTAAAATGAATTACTCCTTATTTAGACAAGACATGAATCACAGAGCTTGACATCACTCGTGTGTGCCCGAGATGGGTAAGCCAACAGCCATGCAGATAAAGTTCGGCCAAAAAGATAGCGATGAGCGTAAATCATACGCAGCACCTAAATCACATGGTCTCTTCCCACGGATCCAAAGCAAATGTCCCAGAATCTGTCCATTTGCAATTAAATATCAGTCAGTCAGTCATGGTGGGTGGGATGTATCTGCATTGTATGTCAGTTTGATTTCACTTCCTAGAATACTACAAGCTCATGTTTTCGTGGCCAGAAAATTGGTGAAAAAAATGAGAAGAAGTGTTTCTTACCTGCTTTATACACTGCAATCTGTCTATAGTTTGTTGAATGTGTCTGTCCATATCATTATTCATGATGACAGGATTTGCGTAGGCCTAGCACATTCTTGGAAGACAAGGACTGCAGCCTGCAAGATAGAAAGGAAGGTGAAGAATTAGTCAAAGGGCTCCAAAATTCTGTAAAAGCCATCTATCAAGTATAACATATGGAATGACAAAACGTGTCACTGACATCACCCACTGACAGTCTCTTGCTCTTACCAAACTGCTGTGTCTGGCATATTGCTTTTCCATTGAATTCCATTGAATTAAGTTTACTCGGTAGTGCATTCATTGAAAAACAATCCATGATATGTCAATTCTTTTCATCGACACATATTTTTTTATGTCTAGACCAGATAAAACGCACTTCTCACATTTGTTTTCCATTTACATAGATAAAAACCAATGTGTAAGATAACCAATCTAAATTTGCCCGTTCTAAGCGAACCAATCTATTTACCCCATCCGCTAGTTTGTAATAATGCCATTACAAAGAACAACCAAGGTATGGCCATTTCGATATTTCCCCAGACATACACAGATTTAGGAAAAGCTCAAGCATCTAAATGTCAGAGGCATCGCACATTGGTGTCTGAGGCATTAACAGATAGAATGGAAATAACTAGACCACATGGCCATCAACGAAATGGAAGGTCTTAGTATTCCCCATATTCAAGCAAACAGCTATACAACTAGCATCCCCTGGGCCTGATATTTTTATATGTGAAGTGATATTCTTTTTTGCTAGGTGATGAGGACACATAGGAAAGTTACAGTCAATACAATATATTGGATGAAAACGGTATCACTAGTGATATGAATAACCATTGAATAGAACTTTCTAATCTTCATCACTCTTATAAGTGCATTACTTGAGCGTGACATAAAAATGCATAATCTAGTTACACGGAACTAAGACAATTTCTGAATTTTAAGCCAAGTCCCCAATAGAAATTATGCACACGGTCCTTCGATGCCACCAGCATGTTCAATTGCAAGAGCGACACGAAGTTCTTCAAAAGTCATGCTGCATTGCCCTTCGCCTGGGGTAAAGCATTTTAGTCTACAGAGCCTCATCCTGGAGAAACATATTAAAGTTAATCTGCCATTAAAAATTTGCAATTCATTCAGTGTCCTACAATTCAAGTGCTTTATTTGTTTTACATCAAAGTCTCCCAACTGGTAGATGTTGCAGATTCTTGGTTGTCTCTAAGGAGTCACTTTACTATGCAAGAACTGCCATGAGAGATCAACAATACCCCTAATGAAAGCCAATATGTCAGATTCCGCTCGGATTTCAGAGGTTAACCAGACTCCTGATATATTTGCTTGCAACCACAAGGAAACTCGAGAAGAGCAATGGCGATGAAGTGAGACACCAAAACTACAAGATGACTTCAAGAAATCATGGAACAACAGCGTGAGATTTGAAGGCTGTAAACACAAAAGGGTCATGATCTGAAGGTTGTAATTATAAAGCTTCATAAGCCTACATAACACATTTTGAGAAATGGCTAGATGCTTCTGAAGAGTTTCCATCAAATGGTCATGTGATGTGGTTTTGACTAACAAGTTTCATATATTTGTTCTGGTTTCTATACCTTACTCCTAGCAAAGGTTAGACCTTAGGTCTTGACAGGCCCTAGCCCATAATGAACTCAAACTATTGATATGTTCCAAACAACTTTTGCTGTCATCACTTTTAACGGAAGAATGTATCAGAATTATGCTGGGCTGGCACTAACATAATCAACAAAGTTCCTGTGCAAATGGCACTGATGAGGTACCACCGCAAATTAGTAAAATGTCGTAGTACAGTATCTAATTTATCTAAGAACTGCTCCCTATAACTCGGTCAACTTCACGAGTATTAGTCCAGCAATATCTGGAGATATTTCTCCATGAAATATATTTTGTATGCAAAAATCTCTAATAATGCATGCCCAGGGATGCTCAGGGTTGATTACACCACATGACATAAAGTACATCACCTCTGCTCTTATTGCACAAAGAAACCCAATTGAAATCCACAGAGATTCATAAATGATGCACAAGGAGAGGAAAATTGCAGCGTTTCTTTATAGTGTTGTTCATAGTAACGCAATTTTTGAAGCAGTTCATACAAACTTAATGGACAACCCCTTTCAGGCCTTCCCCTTCTCTAAAATATCCTGATAAATATCTGAGTCATTCAGTCATTGAAAGCAATAAATGCCATGTCCAGTTTTGCCAAAAAGTCATTAATGGACATTGGCACAAATGAGACAAAAAGTAACCCATGGGCTAATCAAGCCATCAAAGGCAGAAGAAACTAACCATTACACATTCTACCAATAGTCTCAATGCTGGATTAAAAACATGACCATCATTGGAAACAGTGCGCTTTTTCATGGTCTAATGGCTAGATGTGCCACAGCGGTAGAGAAATGACACTGTGTTAATGTCACTAAGCGATAAAACAGCTCAGCATTTGAGGTGTAATATCTGGGAGGTGACCGAATATTCATGAATTGGAATTGATCCCTCAGTTGGCCAATCAAACCAAAATTGACTGCCTGCATGATCAAATTGTCTGCCTGCAAGTTTACTCCAACAAACATCAGGTTAAATTGGTTGCCTGCAAGTTTATCATGCCGTACACTCTAACAAACACCAGATCAAATTGTTTTCCTGCAAGTTTATTATGTAGTACACTCTAACTAACACCAGATCAATTTGTTTGCCTGCAAGTTTATTATGCAGTACACTCTAACAAACACCAGATCAACTTTTTCCCACAGCAGTGAAGAAACGACAAGTCCTTTTTGTCATATCGAATCATCTAATCCAGTGCACCAATTTTTTGTCTGTTGGAATTGCATATTCTGTGGCAATCTCTATAGGATATTGTGAATGTCTGTTTTTATTACGGCGATGAGCTACAGCAGTCTTGTTTATCGCGATGCTGGAGGATAGACAGGATGGGTGGATGTATCGGTAAATAAACCACTCGAAAGGTTAAAGGGGATTTTGCACGACCAGCGATTCAGCAACTTACAAAATCTGCTATTGGGAAGTTCTGATTCGTTTTCTTCTTGCTTAAGTGCTAGTGCTGATCCCTTGCCTTCCATGCCTCATCCAACGAAAGATCATTAACCCATATGTACCAAGTCAGAAATCCAATTGCTCCAAAACAATTTATGACCTATTTGTGTGGTGCTGCATGTGTTATGGAGGGGAGACGTTATGTATACAGACTCTTCATGAATATTTCCTTGTTCCCCCTGACTTTACAAAATGTGGGCTATTAGATACTAAACATCAACATTCATTAACCTTGATCCTGAAGTCTTCTTCAAATTTCTGCTTTGGCCTGAAAATGTGAATTCCAGTCTGAAATTTAAAAATGCGAGATCTTATGATGTCATCCCAGTCTTTTTAGCTACTTAGTGACAATTTAACCTCACTTGTCCATCACCTCTCAAAGAGCTCTCATAAGCTCTGGACAGTCTCATCCATGATGAAGTAATTTAGTTGGCAATTCACAACCAATTTGGTCATAAATTTGTCTTCAATTGGCTCTCGCCTCTAGACACATTTTGTTCCATCATAGTTTCCACATGTATCTTGGTGTTCTCTCTCAGGGTCCACGCTCCTCGCTTGGGTGACACAGGATGCTTTTAACTAGGAAGTAGAGTGGAACTCCTTTTTATAGCAGGATACCCTCTCACTGGTTTTGGTCACCACCTCATAATTTCCATTCAAATTTACCTTTGTAATCAGGAAACCTTTGTATCAAGCAATGTTAGACCCACAGGTGTCCTTGATAAAGAGGTAATGTACATAAGTATGGAGCATGTTCCTTCGCAGGCACTGTTTTTCTCTTTATTACTAATAGCTGAATACTGAACAGGTAACTTATATTGTTTCTTGAGCTTATGGCATCCTACATACACAGGTTACTTGTAAATAATTTTTCCAACCTCTAAGAAACTCTTCTTCCACAACAGTGATATGAGTATTCAAGTCCTGATCAAAGGCAGATGAATATAGCTACTGACACCTATACCTGAAATGAGATACCAGCTGAGATGTCAGCAAATAGTCCAAGTCGCCGAGTCCCCGTTGAAGACCAACATCCCCTTCCCATTACTGTTGCCACTGTTATCTCTAGTAACACATTGTATAGTGTAACATCGAGGGTTGCTAATTGCAAGCTCGCATGATTGTCTATCACATACAATTAATAACATCCAGAAAGAGTAATTGATTTCATGGTATATAGTGATTTGTTATTTATATTGGTTGTTATCAAGCCAATGGAGAGTGCCCACGTCTGTGACTTAAAGGAGGAGTGTCCCATGCCACTCATTCACATTTACAGTGTTCATGTATAGATGGGGCTTGTGGGACGCATCAGACAATGTAAACAAAGATTCCAGATAAGTCTGGACGAATTCAACTGCTGCACCCTTTAAAGGAACTAGTTCCTTGTGTCGTAGAAATCTGCTCGAATTCCCCTTTAACACTTGCCCTATAACCAAGTTTATCCTTACTTGCTATATTATTGACAGAGTTGACAAGAACTCGTCATAGGGGTCTGTAGCTTACATAGCAGTATAACTACCCTTGGAATGATAATGATCCATCTATCATACTAATTTTTGCTTGAAGATTATGAACATGAACCTAGTAGGCTAAGATGCTTGGCGTATCACTCCAATTTGGTGCCTGTGATTCTGGTCTCCCACTTTAGTTATTAAAGGGACCTTGATAACTTTTTATACACACGATGGCTGTGAATAGAGGGGTTCAGGGACTAGGAGTAACATTCCTAAAGATGTGATTTTCTTTGGCCAATGCCAGCGATAAACTTTTCTTTGGCTTCTCTGAAGAGCACTGAGTCCCATTAACTATATTGAAATAACAAATAACAAAACTCTTCAAATAACATCCCATAATACGATAATGTCCAATAAAACCTTGAAAAAAACACCCATGATTGTTATGATAGCCATCCTCTTGAAAAGCCTTCAAATCAAATAACATGACTGGAAAAATCAATCCCGAACACGACATTAGTTCACAAAATACACTTGTATGTTGTAAAACACTTACTCCACAACATCCCCTTACCCCACCACTACCTGTCAAAGTTTCATCCTCTACTGCAAAAACAAGATTCACCACACCAACGAAGCCCCATCAAAAGTTAACAACCCAGCACTGTCTAGACTTATCGTACCTATCAAACCAACTACAAATTTACATCCTTGCATTTTCTAAATGATTCTGTTACACTAATTACTACCCCACTGTCCCAACATTTCATTGTCAGTTCAACAATTTATTCATTTAATCAATATGCAACAAACCATGCCAAATAAATTTCATTGCATATTCCTCCTGTCAACTAAATTATTAAATCAATTTGTGCCTTCGCTAGAGTTAACAAAGTCCATCGATTGGTTTACTCTCAACTGTTCCTTCAAACATAACAAAAACCATTGTAAATATCAACTTACGAATCAACACACAAATCACCAAAAGCTACAGTAATCAAAAAAAATTATAAGGTGACAATTTCAACATCCCCCTTCCCCTTCAATTGAAAGACCTTACTATAATATAAATATTTTGACAGAAATGATAACTCAAATGAAAGGAAGCAAAAGCCGAGCAGTCGTCTACATCAACAAATAAATATTAAAGCAGTAAGACAGAATACACCCCATCAATTTATAAAGCATGTAAACATTAAGAAAACAAATTACACAAAACTTTGTCGAGAACAACCAGTTGTCAACACCAGAAAATACACCAAAGGCACTGTGTCAAATTCAATATTTGAGAACGATATACCCCCTTAACTCAAGTCAACAATATGAATTAAAGTTAACACAACAACAAAAATAGATATTTAAAAACAAGCATTATTAGCCTTGTAATTAACCCCGATGACAATTAGATACCGCCTAATCACTGCACAGCCTAATCATCTATAACAATTAATAAACACAGCACGCACCACATGTAAAATTACCCTGCTGACATTCGCCGCTCAACGTGACACACGCGCCAATCCACCGCCGTCACTAAGCCAACGTATTTTTTCCAACGCTTCCGTGTAATCCAAGCAATGTGCTAAACATCCAATAACTCCTCCGATATCATTATCTCACGGCCGTGATTACACACTTCAAAACTGCACAATCAGAATGCTTGACAGAAGCACCCGCTTCAAGGTACGCGCTTGAGTCAAACGTGTAGAAATATCTGGACTCCTTGAATCCAAAGTCAGGCTCGTTGATTACTACTGTGATTCTTATAGAACTATCTCAGTACATTATGCATGTAATAATTGAAAACACCTCCGTAATGAATCAATACGTAAGTGTTTAGCTTTCGCCCGATGCAGGTTACGCTCAGCGCAGCTCGCTATCTAATCGCCAATAATGTACAATTTCGCCACATGATGAGGCTCAATACTCTAAAGCAGTGGCGATGCCTCCGTAGTACCAGCTGTTCCGATAAATACACTCACTCCCACAATTGGCAATTAGGGAGTCTAATTTCCAATAATCTTTTTTCATCGCATTACAATGAGAAATTAAAAAGAAATCGACTGCATTGAAATTTCAGAGGGGATGCTGGGAGTCACCAGAACAGCCTTGAGCAATTAATATCAATAGAATCTCAATAATTAATGCATAGCCACTTGTGATTTGAATTCTTCTTTCATGCGTTACATCAATCTTCAAACAGCCACAATCCTAACACAAGCTTGGCTAACCAACATAGCGGAAGCAAGAGGGAGCTCCAGTGAAAAGGGCAAAGGACGGCGTCCTTCAGTTAACTCAACTGCGTAATGGAATCGTCACACAAAACGTGTTGATAAAGGAAATGATGTCATTTTAAATGGTGCATTCTTCTGGCTGTGAAAACAGCATTATGATGACCACAGGTCATAATCACAGACCATCCTCCCAATTCAAAAGTCATTAAACCCTTGGGGGAACATCTTCAAATGAACATTCAAACTGAAGAAGGAATTTTAAGTTTTGTTTGGAAAGCCGTCTTTGTAAAGTAACTTGTTTCTGACTTCTTTCAAAGTGGTAGTCATTAGCCTACATAAATTGGCTACATGCAAGGTTTGTAGTAAATGACAATGATATTGAACAGTTGTATTGGTGAATGAAATTCTGAAATTACATTTGGAACTTTAACACACTATCATGCAACCTATGTCAGAATAAACTCACCAACTGAACTGTCATTTTGATTGTAAGTGTATCAGTATCATGGGGATAGGACATCTTTTTTAGACAGGTTTTGTAGGATACATTGCCCATTTGACAAGGAGGTGCTCAGGTCCAAATCAATTCTAAAGAGCTCCTTAAACACACTTGAAGAAGAAATTTATCTAACATTGAAACAAACATGACCCCGTCCCTTGAAGACCACCAACTTGACTCGCGCTCCAATCCCTCTTTTTAATTTTGCATTTTTGCTCTTCATCAAGTCAGCCAATCTTAGATGTCTCAACAACACTACATCTCTCTTTGCTGCAACTACTCCTGGCCAACTAGGAGATAAACAACAACATCATGACTCTACTTAACATTAAGTATTATGTCACAGAACCGTTTGTGATATTACGCCTCATACATGACCAAGACCCTGCTTGTCACTCCAATCGATAATCTGACCACTTGTGTTCTCCCGCAGATAGCCGCCAATGACAAACAGTGGCATTAATCTTGGGTTACAGGCATGACGGATATGATGTGTGAGCATGAATGAATGGTCGCCGCAAAGTAAACACCTGCTTCATACTACCATCAATCTTACAATATTCCTTATTGTTTCATACAGAATCAATACGAGTATGACAGCTGGAATATTCATAAAATATCTCAAGAATATTAAGCCATACTCTGATAGATTAAAAGCAGCACAATGGAGATACTGAATACGGCATTACTTCATGCTGCAGTCTGAATTAAAGTTCCAGTGATACACTCGACCAACATCAGATAGTCTTTTATCTAGTTAATGTTCAAGTCTGATGGGCTATAGCCAAAGCCAAACGACAGATCAGGCCGGAGCTTATCCCGGATTCCGTAGCTTCAGCAACAAGGAAAGTCACCCTTCCCAGATTGATGGGATACTGGTTCACTACAGGTTAAGTTCCAAGTCAAGACTGGGATACATTTATAATCCTGGGTGGTGGAAAAGTATTCTATGGTTCTCCAATCTAGGGTTCACTAAGGTGGTCAATGTCACTAACCATACACCTTTTCCAATCCAATAGGATGCATAGGGCGTCAATCTTGCAATCTAACTTGACAAATCAATATTTCGTGGCTTCATATTCAAATATTGACAAAAATCTGGTGTCATTTAAATTGCTACCATCAATCATGAAGAAAATAAATCAATGAATAAAATGTGATCAGGCATGTTTGCCAACAGGTGGCTGCATTAAAGAAGGTTTGACTGCCAGTTTACACTATCTATGGTCACTGTGATCTGGTAAAGAGGGCTTTATGATTACACATCCGAAATTGCACATATTAAGCAGAAGGTAGAATATTTTCTACATAATCTGTTGCAGCCAAAAATGCCCTTAGATGTCACAGTCCAAGGCCATGAACTTTAAAACTTCTATAGGATTCCAGTTAATTGGTAGAACTGCGAGAGCAAATTTCTTAAACTTGAAGTTAGATGGGCTTTGTAGAGTCATCAAAGAACGACAAGAATATTCCAAGTTTATATGTCGAACTAGAGTTTACTAGCTGAACATCTGGAGTTCTCAGATTTCTTGTTGGTGACTGCACTTCAGCGCCATCTAACTACAAGTTAGCTCTACCAATTAACCAGACCTTTCAATTTTCGCTGAGGCTAAAGCTTTGCATGCAGGGTCAAAAACATCAACTCTAATGCTGCAGAATTGGTGTAAAAAATTGAAAATCCATGTTTCAGTAGAAATCTTTGGGAGTGTAATCTGTAACTCCTACAGTAAATTCAGTGCCATCCTCATACAGGGGCTTACAGTACCCAACAGGACATCACCCAGTTAAACATTTTTGTAATTTTTATAAACTGTTGTCTTTTTCCGAATTCAACACAGAAATGAAAGGTTTCATAGAGACAAAACCGCTCTAGATTAGTTAGTAAGAACATTGACGCGAGTGTCACCCTGACATTTGCAGGATTATGAACCACTGACGTCTGCTTGCTATATAAAGGGTGCTGAAATGTCTTCAGGGGTCCTATTAATGATATCTAATATGCTTTCTTAGTAAGCGCCTTTCGTTGTATCCTATGACAGGATTTGACAAGAGCATGGACACACAGGTAATGAGGAAATAAAGAGGATCTCTTGGTTCAATTTGGTTGTGACCTTTGGCAAGGCACTGAAGACTTTATTTTCAGCCTGTAAGAGCATGAATAAAGTGATCTGATCGTGGCATTCTGGTTGTGATTTCGACCTCGTTGGAAAATGCACCAATTAGCAAAATTAAATAGAAGCAAAATATGAAAAGGATATTTTTGCAAACAATTAGGGCCCCAAAATCACAGTGGCCAAACCTATATATTCTCACTTTAAATATCTCATCATGAGCCTGCACTGACCCTGCATTGAATGGCCGGCACATCTTGCACATTCTAATGATAAACTGACAACCATGCAAGATCACATCAAAACAAACATTATGGATCATATTTCATATTGAGTATAGCATTTGAATACAAAGACAACGGAACACATCTGTGCCTTTATGGTGTGTCAACATGTGGAAGAAATCGAGAAAAAAACAGATTGTCCATTGAGAAATGTAAGTGTCATGTGTATCTATGTTTGGTGCATTAATGAACATTAGTTAACAAAGTACCATTCCACCCAACTGTATACTGTCCTCAAAAGATTTTAGTCTAGGATTTATTTTTGGTTAGCTATTGCGGGTGCTGCCAGCTGACACTTTCTAAAATCAGTGAAATGTCCAATCACCAATTTATAAAGCAGTTCTGTTTTTTGGATTGGCACCTATTACATATTTTCAGAATTAATCTTAGCTCTGTACCATTTATAAAAGGTGATAAATCAAATGCAGCTTGTTCAGAAATATTTGTACATGCCTATTCGTCAGTACTATATATTTTAGTAAGTCGATAAATTTCAATAAAAATAACCATAAAAATGCAACATAGAAATCATGCATAGAATCCGATGTGTTCACATGTAACACATTGTCGGTCCATTAGAATATGCTGCAAATCAAATAGCTTTATGTTTTCTATTCAAATATAATATGACATTAATCAATATAGCACAAAAACGCCAAGGAACAGATGTTGGTGTTTGCATTCACTGATATAATCTAAGCCTTTAAAGATTTCAAAGAGCAACTAACATACAAAGCTATAGTGGATGAAGCAAGTAGTGACTCAGATCAAACAACATCTCGATCATGAGGCTGACACTCTTCCACTGCTCAGTCCGTGAACAACAGAAGAGCAAGAACATAACTATTACTTGAGTAACAACGGACAATCACCAAATAAGCAAGAGCAAAACAACGACACCGATTAGGGGCATAATTACAGAGCAGCCCATGGTGTCGCCACAAACCACCCATCTAACTCTGGCTTATTACCCTCAGAGCCAATCAAAGTGACATTGTCATCAACGAAGGGCGATCACATTAAAGTTCAGCAGATAAACGCGCTGAACACATAAACCGTTCTGGCCACGTGGTACCGCGCACTGACTCACTGAGCATCTTTTCATACCGGCTACTTGACACCAAGAAATAATTGTCTGTAGAGACGACTCTGGTTACCGTGGCAACGCTTGCCGTTACATCTGTTAGTCAAATGCTCCCAGCCCTGTTAATCTGGCCTCATATCACTTGATTTATTCAAGAAATTCAATTGATGATAGGAAAAAGAAACATCCCCGTGAACGGGCGAGTTAGCAATGTAACGCACGCTGTCAATCGGGAAGTCCTGATGATTCAAACAGTCAAAATACCGTAATAAGGAATCGTAAAAAATACTGATGACGCAGTTTGATAATCTTTTACGTTGAATAGAGGAAATGGAAGCGGATTAGAAATGGAATCTTTTTGACTCATTAAACCTGGATTTCAGCTGATGTAAATTGATTCATTTAGTCGCACCAGTTATCGTCATTCTATCCGCGCCCGAAGGCACTGGTTTCTGAACCTGAATAAAGTCATTGAACTGGTGGAGGCAGAGACACTGCAATTCGTTCCAATTGGTTGCCAATAGCACCCCACAAACGAGCGATTTTTGTCACTGCAACCTGCGTTTATGATTGCATGCAACAAAAACTGCCTGTTTGCGGTGGTCATCACAGGATCTGCAATCACATCGATGTCCGATCAATATCAACTCAGCGATTAACAGTTTTACCTACAGATGAGACATCTTTTTGTAGCACATAGCAGCAATTACAGTCACAGGTTGCAGAGACAGAAATCGCTTGTTTGTGTTGCACTTCAGAAATCAATTGGAATGTGATCAAGCTGACACTGTACACCTTTTGAACTTCATAAGAAGTTTAAAGAAGAAAAGAGGTCCAAAATTCACAAATTCCAACAAAATCAAGTAATACAACAAGTAATAAAATTTAAATGTTAACATGCACATCCAGTACTCCAGTTAGATATATAACTTAAAACTTATCTTATTTTCAAGAAGAAACAAATATAAAGTGCTCAAAACCCATGAGTCACACAGCAGGGCAGCCACAAAAGTCACACATCTTTTGAAGATGGAATGCAAATTGATTGATACTATGATCATATAGATGTAGTAATGTTTAATACCGCTCAAAAGCAATAATAGATTTTTAATCTCCTGCACTGTAAATGCAGTTTCAGATTCAATCAATATTTGTCATGCAACAAATATTAAAATCATATGAATGTCTACTGCCAGTTGTCACCAGGCAAACAATGGGTCTATATTTTCAACAAAGTGAGATTCCAATACGATAATAATATCACATCAAACTTGATACAGCGCTAAAACATGGTTTAAATGAGTCTTCATTAATAGTGTTTGATTTACATGGAAAGATACAGGCGATAATAGGCGAACTGAATCACCAGCCCCTTTTACCATGTCAAGTCACAATGTTGACAGTAAAGACCTGGTGTCCTAAACTTGATAAGAGCAGGAATGTCACAATGTTTACGGAAAATACCCAACATTATGAAACTTCTAGATGACAAGAGAAGCCAAATTAAGTGAGAACATATCTTCACTTCTCACTGAGCACCATTTCACCAAGAATACCCTTGATTGCGGAGCTAACCAGTGCAGAAGATTGCAATGTTGCGACAACACTAATGTCTGTATTTGATGGCTATCATCAAGAGGGATGGGACATTGTCCCGACGTTCCCTCATCAATATTTTCCTCGCAAGGTCACATGACATATCCACTCGCGTTGCCTCGGTGAAGATCTCAAGGTTGCCGTGGGGACTTAATTAAGATAATACGCAGAGCGTCTTTGTGTCGTTTTGTTGAGCGCGCACAATGGTAGCTTGGGAAGCTGGATGGATGGAGCTCCTTAATCAGAGAGACAGGTTTGGTCGTCATACAGTCTTGGGATGCCTGGATTGGCGCCACAGATCGCAACTTAGCATTTCATTAAGATATCATCCTGAAAGAGGTTTGCGCAATACCTGGATAAAACTCAAGTCTACAGGGTTTATCCAAGTCGATGCACTAATTCTGTTGTCATAAAATATCAGGATGTTTGGATAAGTGTCACAGATTACAACCCGATCATTTCATCAGAACCTCAATCAAAATGAGATCTGTGCCACTGCACAACACCTAGATAAAACTTGTCTATAGGGTACATCCAAGTCAATGCATTGGATTGGTCAACATTATATCTTGGGATGAAGATCTTATATACAAAGCACTGATTGCTTCATGACACCAACATTGTTCTTGTTCACAAATCCCCTCCAGGTCAGACAATACAAATCATTCATATTCCTTGTAAGACAGCATGTAGGCCTTTTTACACGGTGCTGGTTCAAGACAACCCTCCTGAACCGTCACGAGGCGTGTTCGGTTCAGGACGGTTCATTTCGCTTTTACACGGGGACGGTTCGACGATCTGGCCTCGATCCGGCTCCAGGCCGGTTCGTCACTAACATCGTCAATTGGTGGCGCTGATCAATCCTGCTGGCGGTGGAGCTACGAAAATATCACAACAACAAATAATACAAAATGGTTTACGATGGCGCCGGTGAGATGCAGAGTTTTTGCTTTGTACACAGCATTTGTATGGAAAGAAAGCTCTTGCTCTCGATAAATTGAAGATTTCACAGCAGTTTCTTTCCGCGGAAAATTTCATGCCAGGAACACGGCAGCTATTCCCGCGAATGACGTCACGCGAGTACCGTGTGCAAACCGGCTCGGAGCCGGTTCGCTTTTACACGCATAAATAAACCCTCCTCCACCGGCCTACACCGGCCTGCACCGACCCGAGACCGGCGATCGGAACCCGCCTCGGACCAGGAGGGTTCAGGACGGTAGGTTCGCTTTTACACGAGGGAAAATAAACCGGCTGGTACCTGAACTAGTCTCGATCCGGCTTGAACCCGCACCGTGTAAAAACGCCTATTGTGAAGTCCTTGGTGGTGTAGTGGTTAAGTCTGTGACTTCCATGCAGAGGACCCAAGGTTCACATAGGGGAAATGCCAGACAATTCAAAATCATACTTAATTTTTGTTTTCATATTTATTTTTTTTAAGGGGTGGAGAGAAGTAAAGGATAAAAAACTTCTCTTCACCCCCAAAGTACAAAGTCAATCATTATCATGGTACTTTTGGTAAAATTGCAATGTCATAACCTTGATCAAGCCTATGACATTTCCAAGAGCACTTTTATTGACAGTATCACAGTATTTAAGAATACAGCAGTATGCCAGGATTGACAATACCATTTGCGCTACATTTTTTTTAATGGCTATACTTCGGTGGCATGAGAATGTGCACTTGTCCACTCTTTTCTTCCAATCAGTATAGCACTGTCTGTTCGTGACATGATTGTCCAAGTGGGTATAGAAGTGATAAACTTCCAAAAGATGCTCCTCTTATTCAATTCAGGTTCTCGCTTTTACTCGGAGGTAAAATCATTTTGGGTTATAAAGTAACCTGAAGCTATTACATCTGGCCATCATGCACTCACTAACAATGAATACCTCCTGTTTTGCCAGAAAGTTGTATTTGTAACCGTCCTAACTGTGCATCAACAAGTACAAGTGGGCATATATCACAGAACAAGAGAATATGGGGAAAGTGGCACACAAAACTTCACCACAATCTTTTCTCACCATTAAGTGTTAAAGAGCAAAATACTTAGTCGAGAAGCTGGAAACAAAGCGAAGTATAAATACCACCTTGAAAAGTTAAAGGCAGTGTTCATTTGTGCACAGTGTTTTTGTCTGCCCCAGAGGTAATTAGAATTAACCATCCATGCTGTACAGCAACCAGACATGCCAACTTGCTGAAAAGTGACTTCTGGTATATGTCTATCGGTGTGCACAACAGCAATATTGCCATTGATATTCAATGCATATTTAAATAATTGAATAATTTCAATTCAATTTCAAATCTTTTGAAGAAGGAATACTGGCTTTCAAGGTTCATAACATGACATTTATCGCCAGCTCAAATGTAACACCCCACCTGCGGCTTATCTATTTTTGCTATTAAGACAAAGCTAATCAAAGGTTTTTTCGAATCTAATTACTTAGAGAGCCCCCTAACCACACTATTTAAAAATCATCCTCAATTAACCTATTGCAGCAGTTAATAAGGTACAAATAATTGGCAGAATATGATCTTTTGAGTCAGAAGAACAGCGGGCGACGAAAAGAAAAATTAAATAGGACAAGCAGTTCTAATTCATTGCTGTAAAACAGGGTGCCGTTCAAGCCCAATGAGAGTACAAGACAACGTCCTGATAAGATCCTAACAAATCTGAATGCAGTTTAAATTTTCCTCACGTAAACGGAAAGTACAATCGACATTTATGTGGACTAGTCCATATTCAAAGTGGACCATCTTTCAAGATGGTTCAATCAGAGGTACACCATTTGTGTTTAATTTATCAACTGGTGGCTCAGGAAAATATATATAGTAATCATACGGAAGTTATATGCAGGCAAATTGAATTACCAAGCAAGTCCACAAACATTGGACAAACAAGATGCCCCACACTACAACTACAACTGATTGATGGGCGAGTTCAAAGGCCCATCAGTGGACAAACTATTAATTGACACAGGTGATTCCGTTAAAAATGTGCCCACCTCAACCTCGAAGCAAATGGACATTGCTATCTAATGACAAAGGCAAGGGAACACCCAGTACCACGTTCAGGCAGATTCTCACGCTCATTTCTAAGGACGTCAATAATCCATAATGGCAAATTGCCATTGCCATCACCGAAAAAGTAGTAATTGGTTAAAAGGCAACAGGATTACTTTCAGCATGTTAAAATGCTGGTCATCACTGTAAAAAGCTTTGATCAACTCAGCCACGAAAACTATGATTATAGAGGGGAAATTGTTTCAGGTTTGAAGGTGTTTCCAATGGTAAATGGTTCTCAATGAAAGCTCATTAATGAGGAGTGATATTGAGGAAGCTCATATCACTGAATGGTTTTATCGAAAAACAAGTTTCTGTGATATGATTTCAATACCATTTGTAGGGTCATTAGTTTTATCACCTAATTGATAAGATGTTCATGTTCAAGTTAACGATACAACTTGCATTGATAACTACAATTAGAGAATGTCCAATTAAGAGACCATTTGTAATCGCAACACGAAAGATCCCATTGATGTAATATTAAAAATCTTTTTTCGTCATTCAGCTGAAGATTTGATGATGCCAGAGGTGACGATCAGTTATATTCCAAGAGCAGACAGCAACATGACTCCAGTAATATTCTCACCAATCCATCAGTGATTCTACAAGTTGATGCCAGCTCAAGCACACCCAACATACCTATGCATCACAATTTACTCTGTGCACAAAATATAGAAGGAATTTGGGCAACCTGTGGATGAGATGAGAATTGGGGGACCCTGGATGAAATCAATGATGATACCTATTTTCTTCTGTTCCAACTGGCATGGCTCCAACAGCTTCCCTCTCTGCACACTGCCTCATGCAGTTGGTCAGCAAAAATTGTATGTGACAAATGGATGTTTTTTGCAAGTTTTTGACAAGAACCTGATCAGTGTATAGCATGGGTTTTTCCAATTATTGTAGAGGTCTAGTGACCTCCTCGTTCCCAGGACGGAATTTGAAGAATTTGTCCATTTCAGTTGATCCTATCAAGGTTTGACTCCTTTGTTAAGTTATTTGCCTATTGCATTTTGTTAAGTTGCTTGCCTTTCTCATCATGCAACCAGACCTGTTCAACAAGATCTTCATGATGTAAGATCTCCACACACTATCCCCTTTAACAGCGCTGCGAAACCGGCACCAACCGCGCGCGGTAGGCAGCAACCACACTGATAAATAAATTATCCCCAGACACCAATCGATAGCTCCATTCAAGATTGTCTAATTTCATAAATGACGATTCCATGTTCCGTCAAATGCCACAGATCACCATGAGCGCCGATGTAAGAAACCTTAAGTCTACATTACCAGAGTTAACTAACACTTTATCGCAGAGCAGTCGATAATCAATAAATGACTTTCTAACACAATTGAAATCTTTCTAAGCCTGATCAATGGCAGAAGGAATGAAACATCTTCTGAGTTTTGATTGGACAGAGTACAGTAACAGATCACATGTACTTTCATGGTTGGCAAGTTTTAGGCACGATTTTCAGATGGGATGTTGTTAGTTAATACATTTTGCTGGTAGTGATTGTAGAAAGAGGGCAAGGGCTTTTAGTTAGTGAGATGAATCTTTACCCATTATAAATTGTTCTAGCAGCCTGGTCCGCTAGTAAAACTCATGTTCATTGTCAGGTCTGGGTCTCGGATATTTGGGCGCGGTTGCCTGGTGAGAATGCCGGACTTCTAACTAAGGCTTGGAAAATTGCTGTATATACAAGATATCAAACCTTTCTCCTATACTGCTGAGGACATGCATTCTTCAAGTACCGCTGTTTCACCCTATTGGTATCCTATGCCGAGAAGAAGGCAACGCAAATCAAACAGGGAATGAATAAGGCAGCAACGACATTGCCTTGCCTATTAATCACTGGGAGCATATCGGATACCTCCGTGACAGCAACCTGTCGGATGGAATGGATGATTTGGTGTTCATACTGATATGTATTGATCTTGATTATAGTTTCTATTCACTTCCTGTCCGATTGGGCTGTTGGAATCGATCACAGTCGATAAGGCGGACATTTTGATATGATCTGGTCGATGTGATCAATGGGTATGTAAGGTAGGTATGAGGACAGTGTACCAGTAACTATGTCCAACAAAACATTCCTTATTGCTGGAGTTTCTAATATGTCAAAGCTCGGCCACAGTGCCAAATGGGGCCTAAAAGTGAGTTTTTGGTACAAATCGAGTGGTGCATGTCATCATGGTTGTTGAAATAGCAAGGTGATCTCTTCATCTCCACTATCAGCAGTGCATTATAAGGAAAGCAGTGTCTTTAACATTGCATGTGTTAGTGTAGGTGCAAATCAACAAATCCACACATCAATGTTTTTTGCCATTTGAAAACCAGGTCACTGAATTTATATTTTTACAAACTACGACTTGTGCAGCTCAAGGAATTCACATTACAAGGCACCATCCCCAGCTAGCTCAGTTGGCACAACCTAGCAATAAAATGAAGGTTTTTTCTTTGGGCAATTTATGAATTGATCATGTTGCCAGCTCGCGAGATGGATGATTTCTTTCACGACCGCCTACTCATTTGTTGAGTGTGTGCTGCGAAACATCAGTGATGTATTACGCCGAGGTTTGCGGCTTCTCACAATGAATTTATTTCCTCCGAGTATTTTCAATATTGTTCAGCGTGGGCTGCAGTAAAAAGTGACACGGTTGGTGCTTGGTGGCATGCGCTGTAATTTATCAACAAATTACATTTCAGGCTGCTTTGGTTTGAAGGCATTTATGATTGGAGCTTGTCAAAATGTAAGGTTATTCAGTAACTTGGCCTTGGGGTGGTTACCATAAGATTCAACTTGAGTCATTCCTCAGAGTAGTTTCCTATCTTTAATCTCATTTATTAGATGTGGAAACAAGGTGTTCAGTTGTATAAACAAGTGAAGAGGTATGTAAAAAACAATTCTTATCTTATTCTTGAATTTGTTTAAATTGTACTTCATGTAAGCAAGCAAACGCCCCTCCCCTCCCAGGATCCCCCAGTAATGCCTCTAGAAATCTGATTAAATAAGTTTCGAGAAAACCAAATACAGACCCAAGTACCCAAGCATCAAGTACTCAATATCGTTCTGTGTCTGTGATGAAAAATATCACCAATCTCCCAAACGTACCAATATCAAATAAAAATAGCCCAGCAATAACACAAATACCTTGCTTCATCAACAACTTATTCGTCTTCCACGATCAATCACACACGAAAACAAGTTAAAGTATGGTATTTACGACAAAACATAGATTTGAGAGTGATGAGATGTCTCGTGAGGTTTCTTTCCCTCTCTTTCCCATCGATCAGTCATCATAATAGCTATTACCCGAGCAATGACAGGCCGTTCATAGGCGCATTCTCAGAAGAAGCATGGAAACATTTATACCAGATTATGACACTCTTTCAAGAAAACATATTACAAGGGTGATTTTCATGGTTGGTGAGACAGATAGGTGACTGCTGGCATTGATGGCATCGCCAATGCCAATGAAGTGCTGGTTTACTGTTGAAAATTGTGATGTTATTACCAAAGGAGACTAGTCTTTAATAATTCTTGATATTACCAATGCTGTTTCTATTATAACACGTAGGCAGAGAAACTGGTAGTAACATCCAACATCCAACATTCTATGTCAATCTTATGAAAAAATACATGATCTCGCAATCCCATTAGGGCATTTTAAAGGATTGAAAGTTCTTTTGGTTTTTTTAACTTTGAAATAATTGATTATTTCTTGTAGCAACTTGAACTTCATTGCAAACAACCTATCACGTCCACAGAAAGAAAACGACAACACTCTTCGATTAGACTTCTCGACATCTTGATGATATTCAAACCCACATCAACAAAAAGTCAATCTCAATCCCGATAACGTCAAACGTCTGACAAAATGGCCGTAGCCTAATGACGCATCCAATCACGACATTGGATTGACTCTCATTGTGACAGCCCATGAATGTTTGGTGATCTGAGATCAGGAGACTTGGCAGATTCTTCATCTCGACTACAATACGCCACTGTGAACTCTGGTATTTAGCTCGTCATCGACGCCGTGATGATGAGACAAATCAAGTGTCTTCTATTTGTGTAAGAAGGAAACCAATAGTATGATTGCTTCCAAGTTTGAGATGGCAACATTATCTTTCTCTAAACATGGCAAACACTTCCATTTTTGTAGCATGTCAGCTTAAATTATAGTGCATCCACATATTTCTTTTCGTTTTCATCTGAAGTTAGATCACAAAGATACTGAAACACGCTTTCATCATGGAATGAAGCTGTGGAACAACCAATACCCTAGTAAATAGTGTCTACAGGATGTCTCATAAAAGAAGGCAAGACAACTTTTAAGAATCCTTACTTAACCAAAGAAACAAGGGTGAGTGTCCTAAGATTATACCACAATGTGAACAGTATCTTGATTGCTCTCCAATATCAATGCCATCATATTGAGCAGAATCAAGTTGTCACAACCCTCATCAAATTGATTCAATCACAGTTTTTTCATTGTTTTTTTCTTCCGCACTGATACCTGAGGATAGAAAATATTTGACATCTTTTCATTCTCAACTACAATAATCCGATGGTCGCTTCCAAGGCAAGTGCCACCATGCTCAACCATTTACCAAGGACCTCATCTTGCAGCAGTTATTGAACTACCAGAGCCATCTATTGTCAAATGATGACAGACTTCATCCGGACACCTTAAAGAAATCGAACGGGATGACAAAGCACCATAGGAATGGCAACATGCAGAGCCCCTGGGATCTCGACACAGAACTAAACCAGATCATCTGCTTATGGATGCGAGCAAATAAAGATGGTTACCGCGGTGATTGAATCAATTTGATGAGGGACGTGACAACTTGATTCTGCGCGATACAATGGCCGTGATATTGGAGTGAGTTCCGCAATGATACTGGCGAGTCGACTTTCATAGAAACATTGTAAACAATCTGCCTGGTGGTCAATGGGGTATTGGGAGATTTCTGAGAAAATCAGTTTAACTTGGGCCACAAAGTAGCCATCCCATTGATTAACACCAGGCTTCATGCATTTAGAAAATCACAAACCAGTTGATTTCACTTTTGATGAAATTCTAAACAAATATAGAAATAATGGTGCATTTTGAAATGGATGAAACAGTCTGTAAACATTCCATTTAAATGTTGTGTCTCTTTGGCCAACCATATTTAGACATGACTTCTGGTGCTTAATGGAAGGGTTGTAATGATTCTTTCAACATAGATTCCCTAAAACACTCTACATATATATACATGCATTTAATGTAGATTTTTTTTCTTCCCAAAGGTCGAAGTGATGTCAAACTAAAAGGTTTCAACAACTATACCGATAAGAGAGATAAATTTGAATCTCACCAAACACAGTTCTCAAATTGACATATTTATTTTATTCACTCTGGAAATGGATTTAAATTTCTAAACACAGATTATATTTAACAGGATAAATCTCCATGAGGAGGAACTAACGGCGAAAGCAAGTTCATGCTGTCTCAACACAAATGTCAATTATGTTTTAATCAACCGTCTTGCCAACGATTCTTAAATACTCCTTTTCACGAAAAAAATGGCACTGCACGGAAAAAGCTAAAATGGCTGGGTAAAGTTGAAATGTCAGCAGCTTTTGCCTGGAGCCCTGTATATAGATTTCCCCAGCTGGGTGTCACTGTACGCTGGCACACTCATTGACTGGTCCACATAAGATTATCAATAGCTGGTTTGAATAGTAATTGTCGTTTGACTGGTTTCCCAATACACTTTTAAAGATATCCAAAAATCGTTATATCTTGGCAGCTGTCATTAGTTGTTACATGCAAATCACAAAAGCAGTCGGTAGGGAGCATCGATGGATTATCGACCGGGCCAACAAGTAGCTGGAAAAGGTTAAGGTGATGGGGATAGAGTAACCACAGGAGGAAGGCCCCAAGTCTGGTGAAGGAATGCAGAGCCGGAGCCATTATCTGTCAAATGGTACACAATCTTTTTACCAGAATGCAGGACAAGATTAGGCAGTCACATGAACGGTAATTTCTGTTGCTCACAACAAATTTTTATGTGCAGAGCCAGAAAATCTCTCTCAAAGGTGAAAGACAACTTGATGTACCACCTAGTACATCTCAAGACAATTTGCCCATTGGAGGGAACAAATATGGTTTGGAAACATCTTCATCAAATAAGTTCAAGAATTACAAGGAGAAAATGCCTTCAATGTTTGAAACATGTTAACTTGATTGTGCACAGGGATAGGCACACCACGATCAAAGAGCACACTTCGCCTCAACACACCAGTGGCCATATCAACACTTCTAAGTCCTCATCACAGTAATGACCTCCACCATACCAAATCCCTTCCCGCAGTGTGATATCATCGCCAACCTCCCCATCTCAGGGGGCCGCTGGTTTCTATTATTCATTTCGCAGCGTACAAGCTCCATCCAGGGGAATGTCACTAAATCAAGGGTGAAGTTAATGTACACTGGAAAGATCAATATGATGTCTGTATGGTCAGATGGCTGAGCTGATCCACTCATGTTTCTGATAACGTTGTTGAGTTTGTGTTTTTGAAATGTTGTTGAGATGATCCATCCATGTTTCTGATAAGTTGTTGAGGTCCTGATTCTGATATGTCGTTGAGCTCTCCTGATTTGATATGCTGTTGCTCTCATCCAATGATGTTTCTTATGTTGCTAAGCTGACCTACTACTTATGTTTCTAATCTGTTGTTGAGCTGATCCATGCATGTTTCAATAAGTTGTTGAGCTCGTGATTCTGATATGCTGTTGAGCTCATCCGATGATGTTTCTTATGTTGCTAAGCAGACATACTACTGATGTTTCTAATCTGTTGTTGAGCTGATCCATGCATGTTTCTTATATGTTGTTGAGATCCTGATTTTGATATGTTGTTGAGCTCATGAAATGATTCTACTTATTTTGCTGTTCTGGTCCATTCATGTTTCTGATGAGTTAATGCAGAGCAGATCCACTCATGTTTCTAACGTTGTTGAGCTGATCTATGGACCTTTCTGGTCAGTACTAGTTACAAAGCTCATCAACTTTTCTTGCTGAGCTGATCCACTGTGACTGACGTTTCTATATGGCAAGTCGCTGAAGTTGTATGTTGATGTTTTTAATGCGCTGCCGAGCTTTTTAATATGCGCTGTCCTCCAAGGGTCATCATCAAAGTAACAGAAGTCCCTCGCAAAGCCTCAACAGAAAGAATATTGATTGTGGTACAATGATTCAGCACAATCTCTCCGGTAGGCAGATATCACAGAAGTAGCACTTCAATACAATTTCAAAAGCTTTAGCAGCATATTCTGATGACTTTTCCCACTAATTAGCCCAACATACCAGAGGAAGTCAAAGCATAATTGGCTCACTTGAGAGCGTGAAATCCTGCAACTGGAATTGGATTTCACTGCTTTGTTCACTCAATGATTAATTCAGGTCATGCCGCTGAAGCTTTGTTTCAACATGCATCAATCTTCACAATCAAACTTGCGCAAATTATTCCTAAAGTCGATTTGTTAGTCGAAGTGTGTTTGCCATGTTATGGGCTCGTGGCATCAGCCAGCTAATGACATGGTGTAATTGATCAGGAACATCTCCATTCATTGCCGATTTTATGTCTTTTCGCCGTCTACTGTAATTGATTAGAACTGATATGATAAAGGCACATCCACCCGCTGTCCAATAGCAAAATAAATAGGGCTTTCTTGAGAGTAATTGGTTTCTCTAGCTAGAAAGAGGTGTGATAGCATACGCCTTTGATGTTGCTGACATCCAAACTTTTGCATCAATATTCTCCAAACTACATGGAGAATGTTTCACAAAACAGTGCCAACAGATATACATCATGTTTTGCACGTCTACTTTTCACAAGACAAAAGATAGATACATCAACTTAGGGCCTACCTTAATGAATTAAGTGTACTGCCAGAGGACACATACAGAAAATTAATAACGTATCACTTTACCACCAATGCACACATTCACTGGAATCACCGCTGTTAAGAGAAAGGTACATCCTCCCTGATACCGATTTATATTTGTGCAGTATGTCGACTTGGTGTTTAATAATGCATCAGTGTTTCTGTCCCCAAGGGAACGTAAATATTGACATAGAAAGTTTTTGACATTACGACTTTTTAAGATACTGTTAATGTATTTATTTTATATTCTGATTGGATCATGCTTATGCGGGCTGAGGGGACCATTCTTTCTCGGCATAGCATGGTAAAAAAAATTCTTTGGCAATTACGAGTTTGATATTCATCAACTTTCACAAATAGTCTCCAGTTTCACCAATAAAGGAACACTTTTACAGATCATATCAAGTTATTTAGCACTACCTCAGACACCAACCTCACTAGAGGACCATTGACAGAAGAGGCATGTTATAGGAGGCAATTCTCTTCATTTCATGAACACCACAATGAATACAATGTGATGAAGGTTCACCCGAGAACAATTTCAAAGATCAAATTATCATAGACACTGACATGACTGACATGACTAAAGGAGCACTGACAGAAAGTGCAAGTTATAAGGGGCAATTCTCATAAATGCATGATTAACACCGTAATGTACACAATGTGATTAAAACTACCACAAGCGGACATGGTTCGGAGCACATGCTATCGATCCGTCCCCAACATTATGGATTATTACCACGCCTCTGTTTGTGCGTAATAAGTAATTAGAGCAGAGATGAAGAAATAACTCTGTCAGGTTGTTAAATGCAACTTGAGATTTATGCGGCGATTTTTGGAAAACTATTATCACCACGGATGATTGGTTCTGCTCATTATGGGATGGATGTCAGGCCGATGGGGGAAAGTTGAACGATTGTGTGAAGGATGTCTTTTTCGATGTTTCCAAAAGAGATCACATTTCCTTTGGGGAAGGTAAAGATGGTAGAATTGTTCATCCTTTGTTTGTTAGCTATAAAATGATTGACAAACTTGTTTTAGGTGCAAAATCAGTTGGTTCACTGCATTCAGGTTCACGAACAATGTTGCCTAAAACACCTCAAGTCACAAAAACATGAAAAAAATCCACCACTTTTCATTCCCTCGGAGAAATCAAAAGAAAAGAAAAGCTTTACTTTCTCTAGTTACATGTATGCATAAAAACATTGGCCTCTTAATCAAACAAAGCAGGAAAAGTAGTGGTGGAGATCATACCCAAAGTCACAAACTAATGTATTTCCACCTCATCATCAAAAACATCCCCATATTATCAATTAACGTATGAAAACAACGCAGGCTAATGGTACATTTAGATTGGTGACCCCTCCAGCAGATTCCAACTACATCGCCAATAACAACGCACAAAGCATCACAGCGATATTTTATTCATTAAAAGAGGATCTCCCGCTGCGACTTTAGCCTCACCCCACTCAGGCAGAGAACAATTAGAGGTTAATGGCGATCATAGCGGTAGTGACACATTGGGGCGATGAACCATGAATACGATTATCAGGCCATGCATCAAAATTTCCATTTTGTAAGTCGTTGGTACCACTTATTGTCATTAAAAGGGGGAGATTCCCCTCCCCACTCCACCTGAAACAATGATCAATGGGAGGGGGGATGGGGGGGGGGGGTAGGTCTTAGAAACTCAGAATTTTAACACACATTCTAAAGGGTGTAACATAGATATAGCAGTATTGACCACCAGACTATGAAACGTTGCATGTGATTCAATGTTCCAAAGATTTCATAATTTCAAGGATAAAGTTGATACACAAACCATCCCCCAGGATATTTCCACCTGATCTGTGATGGAATTTAATGGTTCTATAATGTTTGAAAGCAGGGGTGCATGGCATACCAACAGCGAAATACGACTCTCAATACCCACAGGAAATATATCTAATTTAGAATCATAGTAATAACGTGTACTATTTCACCAATATGACCCAGAGGGAGAGGGGATAAGTGAAATGTCAGGAGGTGAACTTCACAGCCACAGTCAGGGACAGATTAAGTGTAGATGAAAAGTAGATGAAACATAGATGGAAGGAGGTGGTCACGAAAAGCGCAATTAAGTTAATAAGTACTCGATGACATTTACACATAACTATGGCTAAAGGTTCAGTTTTGAATGTCATTTTTCCTTTAACCATGTCCTGAAGGTTCAGGTTTGAATTTCATTTCAACAAGAGGCAGCAAAATTCAAAGGATACTTGCATGGCAGCACTGAAACTAAATATGAGTGTACATTAAGTAAAAATTATTAAAGTTCCTGTACCGCACTGCACACTGTTGGGCTGTCATTTTATAAACTGCTCCGAGTGCGGGTCAAGGGTACTGAAAGGGTTAAATTAGCTTCTGTAAAGGAATCGAGAAGATTCTCTACATCCATCACGAACAAAAAGAGTCACCAGATTACATTCCATACCCAAGATGGCTCAATATTTCAGTGCATTCACACACTACTAAACATTATATCTACCCCTAATGTGGGAATATGACTTGAAACGGATGCTAGCGAAGTGTAAGAAAGCTATTAGCAATGACATTATTGTATCACCTTCCCAGCGGCAAAAAACAAGGTGCGAGATTCATTGGGTGCGCCAAGCTGGATTACACACTTTGATGTGCGCTGGCAAAGAATCTGATCTCATTCATCAGGTTAATTCTATCCCCATACAAATTAACACTTTTTAATTGTGTTCACGTTGCCGGTAATTACTGTCTAATTGTGTTGTTCTCAAATATATGCTCTTGCCATTGGAGCTTGGAGTCAACGATGGTTTCAAGTGGTGATGCTTTCCAGGGATGGCAGATCATTATCTGTGAAAGAATGCAAGAAGGAACTTTTGGTTTCAAATGCACAATTTTTCCGCGTTGACTGCAGAGATTGCGAAGATTGCCTTTTGCAGTTGAAAAAGACAAGGAGCCAATTAATACCAAATATGAATATACTATTTTCTTTCGGTAACCTTTTTGGGTGCTGAAAACCTGTGACGTGGGGCGGAATACATGAGGATAAGGATCCAAAAGATACCGTCATGACATCCAGAAGCTTTCAGGTCCATGATGATTATAATGCATTACATTGGCTTTATCATAGAAAAGTGTTTTCTAACAAAAAAGGCAATACAATTCAATACAATGCCTTAAGTTGATATAACCCTTCAGGGCCCAAAGTCTTAGGCATGTAAATATGCTACATGTACACTCAAGGAAACCTGTTTTGACAGACATCGCCTGCAGATGACAATCAAGATGGCCACCGTGACATGAACATATATTGCTTTACACAAGTGGCCATTTAATCTAAGCAGAAAACGCAAAAGCTGTTGCCAGTGTATGTAAATACTCCAGGATATTTCCTGTTCTATCTCCTATCAAGGTGGACCAAAACAATAGCATGGTATCTATGATGATTGTCTAAAGATCTCGTCTCAAGTTATCGTGGAAAATATCACACATACTCCTCAATATGCGTTTATACACATTTCATCTCTCATATGATAGATAAGGTTGTAGACTTCTATCGGCTGGCATGCAGGTAATTGATGAATTGTCTCCACAATGTGTGCTTAACTTATTTATGACTCGTGCACCATTGCGGTTTATGACTGCCTCTGGGAAGTTGTGGCTTTCAGTAGTACTGTCGTCATAGACAAAACACTGCACCCAACAAAAATGTCATTCAGCACATCATAAAACACCTAACTATCATTAAAGTAAAGCACCAGACCTCTGCTAGTTTGTCTCTTTTGTAAAAATATCCCACATTTCATGGAGGTATTGTGGAAACAATAGATAGAGTCATCAAAACAATGATGTGTCTTATTAAAACAGTTGGATATATATTTATAACACAGCATTCCATATAACTGCATTTCTATTTTACCGGATCACCAAGAATTACGGACGGAGTACCCCTTAAAAGGAGCATTTTAAAACTGGCTGAAGTTCCAATATGCAACTTAAAATATTAAGTATAATGTCTGATACACAATGGCGTAGTTGAGTTATTATGCACACAAATTTGATGAAAGTTGGTATTTATAGTATTTGTATATCTGTCTACACAACGGTAGTGTTGAAATTAATTAATATGCAAAAAAATCAGATAATAGACTTCAGAGCACCTCAGGGGATGAGATTTTTAAAAGAAATATAACGAAAATGCCACTCAAAGAACTTACTGAGACAACATTATCACTTTAACGGGTTAATAAAGTGATTACCCCTTTCATTCAATCACATTCCAGAACTCACTCTCAAGA